>NC_057794.1:119379124-119526180 GCF_018294505.1 Triticum aestivum | reverse complement strand
GAGTGAGAGGATTGCTCTCCACTCGACAGGATTTTTTCAAACTTAGGCGAGTGCCGGACTGTAGCTAAGTCTCCGAGTGAGAAGACTTAGGCGAGTACTGGACTGCAGCTAAGCCCCCGAGTGGGAGGATTGCTCTCCACTCGACAGGATTTTTTCAAACTTAGGCGAGTGCCGGACTGCAGCTAAGTCTCCGAGTGAGAAGACTTAGGTGAGTACTGGACTGCAGCTAAGCCCCCGAGTGGGAGGATTGATCTCCACTCGGTAGGATTTTTAAATACTTAGGCGAAACGGGTTTGTAGCTAAGCCCCCGAGTGGGAGGATTGCTCTCCACTCGGTAGGATTTTCTTTTTACAAACTTAGGCGAAGCGGATTCGCAGCTAAGCCACCCACTGGGGGATTTCTTACGCAAACAAAAATAATAACAATCGCTGGGAAAATTATAACGCTCTTGTCTTTGATAAATAAACTACAGGAGTTTTTTCTTATTACATCTCATCCGAGTGAGAATTCAAGTATAAAAGGGGCGGAGTAGCTCCGCATTCCAGGCTCGTGGCTCATCAATCTGGCGACCGACATTGTAGAGGTGGTACGCTCCATTGTGGAGGACTCTGGTGACTATGAACGGGCCTTCCCAAGTAGGAGCGAGTTTGTGTGTTTTTTGCTGATCCACGCGGAGGACTAAGTTTCCTTCTTGGAAGGCTCGGCTCTTCACATTTCTGGCATGGAATCGACGCAAGTCTTGCTGATAGATGGCCGATCGGATCATGGCCATTTCTCTTTCTTCTTCCAGGAGGTCGACTGCGTCCTGCCGGGCTTGTTCTGCTTCTTCTTCAGAGGAGAGCTCGACTCGAGGGGTGTTGTGAAGCATGTCACTCGGCAAGACTGCTTCGGCTCCGTAGACCAGAAAGAATGGGGTTCTTCCGGTCGATCGGTTCGGGATCGTCCTCAATCCCCAAAGAACTGATGGAAGCTCGTCGACCCATGCACCTGCTGCATGCTTGAGGTCGCACATCAATCAAGGTTTCAGTCCTTTGAGAATTAGGCCATTTGCTCTTTCCGCCTGTCCATTCGACTGAGGGTGAGCGACCGAAGCATAGTCGACTCGTGTGCCCTGAGAGGCGCAAAAGGCCCTGAATTTGTCGGAATCGAAGTTTGACCCATTGTCTGTGATGATGCTATCCGGAACTCCATATCTGAATATCAACTCTCTGATGAAACTGATAGCAGTGCAAGCATCAAGATTCTTGATAGGCTTAGCTTCAATCCATTTGGTGAACTTGTCGACTGCTACTAGCACATGAGTGAAGCCGCTCCTGCCCGTTTTCAGTGGACCAATCATGTCCAGCCCCCAAACAACGAAGGGCCAGACGAGTGGAATGGTTTTCAGAGCTGACGCGGGCTTGTGCGACATATTGGAGTAATACTGACATCCTTCACATTTGTCGACTATCTCTTTTGCCATTTCATTGGCCCTTGGCCAGTAAAATCCCGCTCGGTATGTGTTGGGGATATTACTACTGGGCGTAAACTGGCCTATCTGGGCCGGATTAACTTCATCAGTAGTTAAGCATGTTAAAGCCCATGAAGATAGATGAGGGCTCAAGACCCATAATCGGCTGAGAGCCTGTAGCCGTAAACCGGCGTCAATATGTAACTTGTATTGTAAGTAAGGAATAAGTAGAGACCAAACTGGACACATCTATGAGCCGGTGTTGGGACTCTGTAAACCGACGAGCGTCACCCATGTATATAAGGGGATGACCCGGTGGCGGTTCAAGGACAAGAGACAACAACTCGAGGCATAGGCGAAGCTTATTTGCTCCCTAGTCATCGAAACACCCATCAATTCCATCACAACTAGACGTAGGCTTTTACCTTCCTTGAAGGGGCCGAACTAGTATAAACTCTCTTGCGTCCTTGTGTCCGCTTTAACCCCTTCAAGCTAACCCGTAGCGATGGCTCCACGACTAACTCCTTCCTCTAGGACATCTGCCGTGACAAAACCACGACAGTTAGCGCCCACCGTGGGGCCATCGCATGATGGTTTCCGGTTCTTGGAGGGCCGCTTTGAAGGACTCGAGGGCTATGCTGTAGGCCGGATGACTAAGAGTCGTCACGACAAACTCTACATCGACGATGCAGGCTGGGGCCCCGAGGCCGGCTCAATTGAGTACGGGTACCGCGTCCCCTTTGGTAGCATTCACGTTTTCATTGGCAAGATCGGCGAACCGGGCCCTGAGCCGGACATCTGCACCGACCTCGTCGAGACGGCTCAGCGTACGCGATCCGCCCGGGTTAAACCGGCCATGAAGCGTGCCTTCGTGGGAATGATCCATGGAGGGACTTACGAGGATGGATCGGAGCTTCGCGGGGCGACTGCCGTTCGTTCCGGTGACAAATCTTCGACCGGAGAAACCGAATCTCTTTATCAGCTACAAGATGGCCGGATTGAGAGCTGTTCCGATGGCGACAGTATTCCGGACCCCTCTGATCTGCCTAACCGGGTTGGAATATTCATGACCAGAACACAAGCAGCGCTTCACTCTTCGACATCCGCGGCAACGATCTCCGGTTCAGCAGCGACAACGGTTGCCGGGGCGGGAGGCCCTGTGCGCCCACCGGCTCAGGTTCTATCAGAAATATTTGATGTGTTGGCTGTGCTTATGGCAGAAGTTAATCCGCCAGATCAGGACGCTCACAACGCGGAGATTGCAAAGGTAAAGGAACAAATCACCCAGGCCAAAACGGATCTGGCGGCTGAGGACACCAGGATGGCCGCAGAGCGGGCCGCTTTAAGCGCACAGGCCTACAGGCTTATGTTGGATCAGAGCGCGTCGCATGAAGTCATGAGGAGGAAGCACCGGTCCCGCTTACCTCCGGTTTTCGAGGCCAGAGACCTTTTCAATAGTCCAGGACCAAGAGCCAGTAATCCGCTGGAGGGGAACTGGGCAGAAGCCCCTGGGACCGGTGCACCGGTTCAGCCCCGTCAGATGGACCCGCCTCGTCAAAACACCGTTATACCTCGGGATGCTTTAACACCTCCGGGTCACTACTCCAACCCAATGGGCAATCTTGTTGCCGCTACTGCACGACTGGAGGCCATTCTAGTTGAAGGTGACTCGCCGCAAGCAGTGGAGACGCGACGGGTCAAGGAACTTCTGAGGACGACTTTGGCCCAACAGGAGGCGTACTCGTACAGCCGCGACCGAATCCACTCGACCCCCCGTCCAAGCTGGAGCTATAGCAAACATATGGATGAACCAGCAGTGTCGAGTAATGAACGACATGGAGCACCCCGTGGTAACAACCCGACGGGTGGTGCTGATGACGCTCAGGAAGTGGTGAACCGGGCCCGAGCGCGTAGGGAGGCCGAGTTAGCCGCACAGCATCAGGCTCGGCAGCTCACGCCGGTTCGTCCAACCATTTCAATCAAACCTGGTGTTACTTCTAGTTCTTTGGGGGTGCCTTGCCTCGTCCCCGCTTTACGCAACATGCGCTTGCCCAAGGATTTCAAAGGCCCACGCAAGGTACCAAATTATACGGCGGATCAACCACCAGAGACATGGGTAGAGAGCTATGAGATGGCCATGGAGATGCTTGATGTGGATGACACGGCATGTGTGAAATACTTCACCATGATGCTCAAAGGAATGGCCCGTACTTGGTTAAAAAGCTTGCCCGCTAATTCTATCAGTTCATGGGCCCAATTATGAGCCCGGTTTATCAACAATTTCAAGGATACATGTAAACAGCCTATGTCGATAGTGGACTTAGCTGCATGCGTCCAGGAGGAAGGAGAGTCAACGACTCATTGGGTGTGCTGGGTTTCACAAGTGTTGCACTCCTCAGACCGCATCAACGCTGACACCGCAGTATTAACCCTAGAAGGCAATTGCCGGTTTGGGCCCCTGAAGTTGAAATTGGGACGGATGAAGCATCATTGCACCGACATGGGGACCCTCATGGCCGCTTTGGTAAAATATGCTGATTCTGATAGTACCAAGGATCCCGAATCTGATGATGACAAGATAGGGAAGGGGAAGAAGAACATCAGCTCCAAAGGTCAGCAGCATCACTGGGCAGGCAATGGCGGAGGAGGCAAGCGTAAAGTGGATGGCAACATGGATTTTGTGGCTAATACCAACATACAGGACAATGGCCAATGGCGCAAGGGTAGGCCGAAAAATCATAGTGGAGCACCCAACCCCAACCCAAACTGCCTGAACTATCTGCTAAGCCAGCCCTGTCCAAGACATGGGACGAAGGAGGAGCCAGCAAACCACCTTTGGAAGGATTGCTTTATTATGCAGGAGTTCAAGAATTCTAATAATTTCCGGTATGATCACGGATCTGGTAGTGGCTCAAGGTCCGGGCCGGGTTACGGTGGAGGAAGTTCCGGTTCAGGATTTAATGGTAATCCGGGCGGACATAATGGTCAAAATAGCCAGAGCAACCAGGGTGGTTACAACCAACAGCAGCAACAGTCAGGTTACCAAAGCAACCCAAAGCAGTTGAGTAATGGGCAGTACCATGTCTTTACCACTAGCTTGGACAAGCGAGACCAGAAGGTTCAGAAGCGGGCAGTCAACTCTGTTGAACTGGCCACACCCCGTTATCTACGTTGGTCTGAACAGCCAATCATATGGAGCAGAGAGGATCACCCACTCCAGGTCGATAATCCGGGTCAGTTGGCTCTGGTGGTGGCGCCTCAGGTGGGAGGTTATAAGTTCACCAAGGTGCTCATGGATGGAGGGAGCAGCATTAACATCCTATACTATGAGACCTTCTGTCGTATGGGACTTACAGATAAGAATCTCAAACCGTCAAATACAGTATTCCACGGTGTAGTGCCTGGCAGATCAGCATATCCCGTTGGTAAGATAGCTCTTGAAGTGGCCTTTGGGGATGATCATGATTCCAGGTCGGAGACATTAACATTTGAAGTGGTGAAAATCCAAAGTCCATATCATGCCCTGTTTGGGCGTCCGGCATACGCCAAGTTTATGGCTCGGCCCTGTTATGTGTATTTGCATCTCAAGATGCCGGGTCACAAGGGGACAATAATGGTTCACGGAAGCCGCAAAATCGCTTTGGAATGCGAGGAAGGAGATGCGGCTTATGCAGAGACGGTTTGTGCCACCGAGGAGTTGAAGTACTATAAAGACAATGTTGACCCAGCGGACATGACTCCGTTGAAGAAGCCAACTACGGAGCATGATCCGGCCCTGAAGTTCAAATCGGCAGCAGAAACTAAGCTTGTTGACTTCGTACCTGGCGATTCGTCCAAGCAGTTCAGCATTAGTGCCAACTTGGATCTGAAATAGGAAAGCGCGCTCATCGAGTTCATCCGTGAGAATCGGGACATTTTTGCATGGAAGCCCTCTGACATGCCAGGTGTACCGAGGCAACTCGCTGAGCACACACTTAATGTGGATCCTAAATACAAACCGGTGAAACAGTTCCTCCGCCAGTTTAACGAAGAAAGACGCAAGGCAATTGGAGAAGAGGTAGCCAGGCTCTTAGCAGCTGGTTTTATTGTGGAAGTTTTCAACCCTGAGTGGCTTGCCAATCTGGTTCTAGTCCTTAAGAAAAACGGCACCTGGCGTATGTGTGTGGATTACACAGATCTTAATAAAGCTTGTCCAGCGGATCCTTTTGCCATCCCCCGTATTGATCAAATTATTGGTGCTACGGCCGGTTGTGAGTGTTTAAGTTTTTTGGATGCATATTCTGGCTATCATCAGATAAAAATGGCAGTTAAGGACCAGGAGAAGACGGCATTCATAACTCCCTTTGGAGCCTTCTTCTATGTGTCTATGCCCTTTGGGCTCAAAAGTGCCCAGGCAACTTATCAACGGTGTGTACAAAATTGTCTTCACAAGCAGATTGGCCGTAATGTACATGCTTACATGGATGATATCATGGTTAAATCCAGGGAGAAGGAGACTCTGGTTGATGATTTGAAGGAAAGCTTTGATAACCTAAGGACGTACAAGATGATGCTTAATCCGGACAAGTGTGTCTTTGGTGTACCGGCGGGCAAGTTATTGGGTTTTCTGGTGTCCAACAGGGGAATTGAGGCTAATCCGGAGAAGATCACAGCCATCACCTCCCTGGCTAAACCGAAGTGTATCAATGATGTTCAACGCCTGGCAGGCCGGATTGCCGCGTTAAGCCGGTTTATCAGCCGCCTTGGTGAGAAGGCGATCCCTTTGTATCAGATGTTGAAGAAGACGGATCAATTCGTCTGGAGTTCTGCTGCTGATGAAGCATTTGAGGACTTAAAGCGGCAATTGGCCAAACCGCCTGTGCTCGCCGCTCCCATTGACAAGGAGCCGTTACTGCTATATGTTGCTGCTAATGCTCGTGCGGTCAGCGTGGCTATTGTGGTGGAACGAAAGGAGGCAGGTAAGGAGCATCCGGTTCAACGTCCGGTCTATTATATCAGCGAGGTACTCATTGAGTCCAAGCAAAGGTATCCGCATTGGCAGAAGCTGGTGTACGGAGTTTTTATGGCAAGCCGGAAGCTTAAGCAATACTTCCAAGGGCACCCAATTACGGTGGTCAGTTCTGCTCCTTTGGGAGATATCATCCAGAACCGGGAAGCAACTGGCCGGATTGCAAAGTGGGCTATAGAGCTGGGGCCGTACGGTTTGAAATATGTGCCTCGGACAGCGATTAAGTCTCAAGCACTTGTTGATTTCATCAATGATTGGACGGAAATGCAAGCACCTGAAGAAAAGCCGGATCATACGTATTGGACCATCCATTTTGACGGATCCAGGCAGTTGGAAGGCTCGGGGGCTGGAGTCGTATTAACTTCCCCACGAGGTGATAAGTTTTGTTATGTTCTCCGTTTAATGTTCCCTTGTACTAACAATGCAGCTGAGTATGAAGCCTTGCTCCATGGTCTTCGGATGGCTAAGGAGATGAATCTAAGTCGAGTTAAGTGCTTCGGTGATTCGGACCTTGTGGCTCAGCAAGTGTCTGGCACTTGGGACTCCAAGGACCCACTCATGGCAGCATATCATCGTGAGGTGGATATTGTTGCAGGTTATTTCAGAGGCTATCAGGTGGACCACGTGGACCGGCGGAAAAATGAAGCGGCGGACGCTTTAAGCCGGCTGGGCTCTCAGCGCAAACCGGTCCCACCCAATGTTTTTCTGGATGTGCTGCACAACCCGTCGGTGAAGATCCCTGGTGAAGAGGATTTGGCCATTCCTGATCCGGAGGCTCAATTGGTGGCAGTTCTTCATGTTATTCCGGATTGGACGCTTCCTTATCTGGCGTACAAGAACCGGGGCGAGTTGCCAGAAGATGAGATTCTGGCCCGGCAGATAATCCGGCGATCCAAGTCCATGGCTGTCATCAACGGTGAGTTGCATCATTGCAGTGTATCAGGAGCTTTTCAACGTTGCGTGTCTCCTGAAGAAGGCCGTGAAATTTTGCGGGAGATCCACGAAGGAGATTGTGGTCACCACGCCGGTTCAAAGTCTCTGGTGGCTAAAGCGTTTCGCCATGGTTTCTATTGGTTAACTGCTCATGCTGATGCGAAGGATCTGGTCAGACGATGTGATGGTTGCCAAAGGTTTTTCAAGACGTGCTCATGTACCGGCTCAAGAATTGAGGATGATTCCAATTACTTGGCCGTTTGCGACTTGGGGGCTGGATATGGTTGGGCCTTTCAAAAGGTCCAAAGATAAGAAGACCCACCTCCTGGTGGCGGTGGACAAGTTTACAAAGTGGGTGGAGGCAGAACCTGTTAGCAAGTGTGATGCGGCCACGGCGGTTCAGTTCATCAAAAAGGTGATTTTCCGGTTTGGCTTTCCGCACAGTATTATCACAGATAATGGTACCAATTTATCCAAAGGTGCTATGAAGGAGTTCTGCGAACGGGAGCACATCCGGCTCGACGTTTCATCAGTGGCACATCCACAGTCCAATGGTCAAGCAGAAAGAGCTAATCAAGAGATCTTGAGAGGCATCAAGCCCCGGCTCATGGTTCCTTTGCAGAGAACGCCGGGTTGTTGGGTAGAAGAATTACCATCTGTGTTATGGAGCATCAATACAACACCCAACAGATCAACAGGATACACACCGTTCTTCATGGTTTATGGAGCGGAAGCGGTTCTCCCCAGTGATATCCGTCATGATTCACCTCGTGTCACGGCTTATATTGAAGCGGACAACGAGACAGCACGGCAAGATGCTTTGGACCGGTTGGATGAAGAGCGTGACATCGCAGCCACCCGATCGGCGATTTACCAGCAGGATCTTCGTCGTTATCACAGTCGCCGAGTCAGAACCAGAGCCTTCCAGGAAGGAGATTTGGTGCTTCGGCTCATCCAAGATCAGACTGATATGCATAAGCTATCCCCACCTTGGGAGGGGCCTTTCGTGGTCAGCAAGAATCTGCACAACGGGTCGTACTATCTGATCGATATTCGAGAGCATAAGGACTCACGTACATCAGAGGAAGAGACTAACAGGCCGTGGAATATAGCTCATCTTCGGCCTTACTATACCTGAGCCATTGGCTATGCTTATGTACATACAATGTATATATTATGATTAAGTATAATAAACCGGAACCTCAGCTAAAGCGGGGTATCTGTTCTTTTACATCATGTGAGGTTACACGGAGTTGCTCTAAAGCGGCCTCCGGTTTACCCCTTGAGTTCGCTTTGCTAAAAGCATCGTGTTATATCACTTGGAGGATTGGTCGTGTCCGAACCAATACCATGCCTCTTGATAGGCGAAAGCCACCAGATCACTTGGGGACTTGGTCATGTCTAAACCAGTCATGCCTCTTGATCGGCCTAAGGCCACAGAATCACTTGGGGGCTTGGTCGAACCCGAACCATGACCACGCCATTTGGTCGGCATAAATGCCACAAGAATCACTTGGGGACCTGGCTAACTAGAACCATAGTTACACCTAACGGGAGCTTGGTCGTGTTTGGCCATGGTTACGCCATTTGATCAGCTTCAATAAATCTTTTTTGGCAAACATTTTTGTCGTTGCTTTTGCTTCATACTTTTCTTTGAAGGGTTTTTTTTTCTTTTTATTGTGTTCTTTAAAACCGACAAAGTTTTTTAACCAATCAATTGACGGAACACAGTTCACGTCAATCCGGAGACTATTTGTCCGGTTTGATCCTTGTTGTTAACATCCTCTTATGGAGTAACACGGTGTTCATTATAACCCGGCACGGTTTACATGGTAACCAGTGTCATATACATATACAGGAGTTGTTATTTCCTCCAAAGTGTGGGTTTGCAAAAGCTCCGCTTCAAGGTTGGCCAAGCCAACTTCACACTCAATGGTGGCAGGTATTATGTATCTCAATTTTTTTGATCATATACTTAAAATTTTATTTTGGATGTTTTGACTTTATATATACAAACATCATATTCCGCCTGACGGTACAACCGCGGTGGCACTTAACGAATTTCTTATTTCAGAAAGTATTTTGGAAAGTTCATTACCACAGGAAGAACAAGTTATGCGCGAAGGCATATCAACATCAAAGGTATCAGCTAGCCTATTACAAGGCAACATGGTGCCCATAATAACATAATTGTTTTTCACAAAGGAGAGACAGTTTTAAAACCGGCTTCCGGTTTAAGCTTGGCCACCAGCCTGGCCTGATGGTTGTGGGTCATCCTGCGCCGCTTCAGCTTCCGTTTCTCTACCCAGTGGCTGAAAATCCACAGTTGTCCAGTCGATTCCCATCAATGCTTGAAAAACAGCTTCGTCATGGATTAGCGAAGACGGGTCAATATCGGGAGCGTAAGTATGCTTACGGATTGGAGGGATCAGGTTTTCCGATTCATGGATTGGTGCAGCTATTCGCTTGTTCTGGCTGTCATATTGGGCTTGATAATGAGACAAATCTGCTTCCTCAGCCAGTTGACAAGCTAGCGGACGTACCTCCCGGTTTATGGCTCGCAGATCCGCTTCACCAAATTCTGACCCGTCTTCCTTCAAACTGGGATAACCATGAGCCGCTTCAATAGGATCAAAATCCGGCACCCAGGCTTTTGCCCGGATTAAAGCATTGATTGCACCGGTTCGAGCAGCAGATTTCTTCAGCTCTTCAACCCAGGCAGGAAGCACTGACAGTTTCATCAAAGTATCTTGAATCAGAGTGGGCGCTGGTTTGTTATGATACGCGGTACAGATGATCCGCTGGGCACCAGTATACAATTGTTCAACCAAGGTATAGGCGGCTTTCAATTTCTTCCGCACATCTGACCCCAAGTGACCAATGCGTGTCCCTGAAATACCATAAAAGGTTAATAAACCGGCGACTCTGTAAGAAGGCAGAACCAATTCAGAAGGCAAGCTGGCTTACCAAAGATGGCAGTGGTCATGGCATGAATGTGCGCTTTATGCTGGTCAGTTCATCCGTCACTGGTTTCAGTGCAGCCTCAGCATCCTCTGCTTGTTTAATCAAAGCGGACTTTTCAGTGGCCCAATCCGCCCGTTTCTTCTTGAGGTTCTCCTTAAGTTGTTCCATGGCGCTTAAGGCACTGGCCAATTCCTCTTTTGCCTTGGAGGTTTCAGCCTGTTAGGTTTTCAGGTTTTCTTGTAGATCGATGACTTGGCTTTCTTTCGCCTTCAGCTCCACCTGCAGGCATACAGATATATGTTTCAACAAATTAGTAGAAGGATTCAAGTACCAACCACATAACAAGTTATGCGCTTGGCACTTGGGGGCTAATGCATATTCGATCTTCATCTTTCAATTGTTTACAAAGTCCCAAGCTCAATACAAGTATTCAACTTGGCACTTGGGGGCTAATGCATATTCGATCTTCATCTTTCAATTGTTTACAAAGTCCCAAGCTCAATACAAGTATTCAACTTGGCACTTGGGGGCTAATGGCTATTTGATCATATGTATTCTGATGCGGCAGTTTCAATTACTTAAAGTACCGGTTTAACTACGCTAAGTTGAACCGGCCCTTGGGGGCTACATCAGCAAATTTCAAAGCATCAAGATTTATATTATTAAGTCCCGGTTTGAAAGAATAGTTCAAACCGGCCCTTGGGGGCTAGGAGAGTCAGCAAGAATAAAAGCATACAAGCAGGAAGGAGCATATGGAAGTTACCTCATATTTATCTTTCATCATATTAACCAGACCGGCTTCGTAGTCACGGCTGGTATACAGCCGGTTCAGATAGCCGGAATGGATATCTTGGGCGTTCAGAGCAGAGTAAGCCGTCAGATCAGTGTTCCACGTGCCTTTGCCAAAAGCAGCAAATTCTTCCTTGGCAGAATGTTTGGATAAAGCGACAGGATTGCTTGGTTCAGCATGACCAGTGCCAGTAATGACAACCTCATCATCCTTGGTACCGCCGGTTTGCACTGGAGCTGTTGGCTTCTCAGTAGATTTTGCTGGACCGGTGGAGCTTTCAATCCGGATGGAACCTGTGGGCTGTTGGATAGGGCCTGAGGTATCAACAGGTCTCTCTTCAGCAATAAGATCATCATCTGGCTGCGGTGGATTGTTGGGAATATCCTCAGAGATAGCCGCTTCAGGAATGACATCTTCTTCGGCCGCTTTGTCCAGGCGGGCCTTCTTGCTTGGCCTAGGTTTGGCCCTGAGAAGAGTAACCAAATTAAATACAGCATGTGTTCTAAGGCAATGTACTGCAAACATCACAATAAATATGGCTTACCCAAGCACCGTTTTGAGCGGCGGGAGCTGAGTGGCCGATGACTCGCCAGAAGATGAGTGGGAAATAACCTGGTAATCGGAGTCAGACGGATTAAGAGGTTGACGAAAGCAGCCCGCTTTAGGACAAGCACTGATAGGCGAGTTAGAGACCTCGGAATGACGTTTCCGAACCGGACTGTTCGGTAAACCGGCGGAGGTAACTACCTGGCCGCTGTGCCGGGTGGTGCGGCGAGCCTCGTGTTGTTGAGTCTTCATAAGAAGTTTAGGATCCAAATAAGCAAGAGGATGAGAAAATTTAACTTTCCGGTTTGCCTGACGGATTTTTTGTGAAGGCAAAGTTTCTGAATCGGAAGAGAGAATAATTACCTCTGCAACATCCGCGTGGCTGGCTTCGGCATCATCCTGACAAATATCATCATCAATAAGACGCATGAAAAATAAACCAAGTGAGTCAAGCTCTACCTCAAAGTCCGGATTATCCACCTCATCATCAGGGGCCGGATTAGAAGATGCAGTGGTTCTTTTCCTGTGGGCAGTCTTCTTCACAGCTTTAGTTTTTTGCCGGATTGCTCTTTCCGGTTTGTCTGCCTTCTCTGGTTTCTCCTGCGGCAGCTTTTTGCTCCAAAACGGATCATCGCCCTGATTATACAGACACTGATATTACAAACAATGACCAGACATGTCAATAACAGATTCAGCAAAGAGAAAAATCAAAGTCTTACAGCTGGCGGTTTGTTGGTGGCACAGAAGGGAAGCAGGCCGGTTCTAGCGCAGATGTGCTCCGGTTCATTCAGTATCTTACGCACAGCCTCTGTGATTTCTTCACCGGAGAGCTGGAGTCTTGAATGTCGCAGTGGGTCATCCACACTATCAGTATATTCGCACATCAAACCGGAGCGCTGACTAAGGGGCAGTATGCTCCATGATATCCAACAGCGAGCAAGGTCAACCCCTGTTAAACCGTTGGCCATAAAGGCTCTGAGCTTTGACAGCTGAGGAGCATATTTGCTTCTCTCCTGGGCAGTCAATCGTTGAGGAAAAGGATGGGTATTGCTGAGCCGCTCCGGACGAAAGCCAGGCAAGGGATTCCCACCAGCAGGGGAGGTGTCTTTGCAGTAGAACCATGTCTGATTCCACTCCTTGGGGTGACTGTGCAGCTTGGCGTGAGGGTATGTGACCTCTTTCCTTTTTTGAATCACCATGCCACCCAACTCCGTATTAGAGCCATCAGTAAACTCAGTACGGCGGTTTAGATGGAAAAGATCTCTGAATAATTCCACTGTGGGCTCCTCTTGAAAGAACACCTCACAGAGCACTTGGAAGTGGCACATATTTGTAATAGAGTTGGGCCAGTGTCTTGCGGATGGAGTTGGAAATCAGCTAGAACATCCCGGTAGAATTTAGAGCCGAGCGGTTTAAAACCCCGGGCTAAGTGGTCTACGAAAACAACAACCTCTCCTTCTCGAGGTGTGTGTGGGGGGGCATTCTTTGCCAGGAGCCCTCCAATGGATGGTATCTTTGTTGCCCAAGGCGCCAATCAGGACTAAATCGTCCAGTTGATCCTCTGTGACGCGAGAAGGGACCCAATTGCACTCATGCACTTGCTTGGCCATGATGGAATCTACAAGGTAGAAGATCCCAGTTCAAAAATGCATTTGATCAAGATACGTTGGTATGGACACTGTTAAACCGGAGACAAAACTATCTGAACCAGAGTTTCATGAAGCAGCCAACATCTGGCGGTTCAACAAGGGGACTAATGGTATATACCGGTTCGTAAAAAATTTCTACAAAGTTAAACCGCCTGATCTAAGCATTGAACAGTCAAGACTACGGATGAGTAAGTACACAAAAACAGATTTCACAAGATTATACTATAGCTTTGGATCTGGAACATGTTTATAAAGGAGATAAATATTCAAGGCCCTAAAGGAGAAGTGCCGAATCAATAAGGGAAGGTACGGATAAGATCTATGGTCTTAATATGCGAAAGTGAAAACGGAGGATAAAAACTACTGCTACACAGAGCGAAGATTCACAGACTTGTCTAAGGATCTATCCTATGAACAAGAAGCAAGCCATGAACAGTCGAGAACATGGAAACCCTAGAACAGATCTATGATGAAAGGGATAGAAGACTTACCGGAGCTGAGGAAGAAGCGGAAGGTCGCCGCGGTGCTCTGGTACGCTCAGGGTGATGCAGCGGCCAAAGTTGGTGCAGAGGTCGACGACGGCGGCGGAGCTTCGAAGACTGGGCGACGCGAGGAAGAAGAAGCAGAAGGGCAAGCAGGGGAAAAAGAAATGACCCTTCGGTCCTATTTATAAAGCAAGGGACATGGGTCAGCTGCGAAAATCAAGGAGCTGCAAGTTTGGAAATAGAGTTGTCGCCTCGATTATCGCAGATCTATTAAACAAGAAGGTATCACGGATAGTTTCTTTATGATAGATGACGTCACGCTGATTTACAGCAATCGGAGAAGATGACATCACGGCGGTTCACCAAACTACAAGAAGACGTTGAAGATGAAGTTTTGCTAAGGATTGACATGAACCTGTTCAAATCAATCTGGGCCCTAATGTTGGGGATATTACTACTGGGTGTAAACCGGCCTATCTGGGCTGGATTAACTTCATCAGTAGTTAAGCATGTTAAAGCCCATGAAGATAGATGAGGGCTCAAGACCCATAATTGGCTGAGAGCCTGTAGCCATAAACCAGCGTCAATATGTAACTTGTATTGTAAGTAAGGAATATGTAGAGACCAAACCGGACACATCTATGAGCCGGTGTTGGGACTCTGTAAACCGACGAGCGTCACCCATGTATATAAGGGGATGACCCGGCGGCGGTTCAAGGACAAGAGACAACAACTCGAGACATAGGCGGAGCTTATTTGCTCCCTAGTCATCGAAACACCCATCAATTCCATCAGAACTAGACGTAGGCTTTTACCTTCCTTGAAGGGGCCGAACTAGTATAAACTCTCTTGCGTCCTTGTGTCCGCTTTAACCCCTTCAAGCTAACCCGTAGCGATGGCTCCACGACTAAGTCCTTCCTCTAGGACATCTGCCGTGACAAAACCGCGACAGTATGCTTTAGCCACAATGGTCTGAGAGGACGCATGATGACCACAGGTCCCCGAGTGGATATCGTCAAGGATCATCTGACCTTCTTCTGGTGTTATACACTTCTGACTGACTCCAGTCGCGCTTTCTCTATACAACTCTCCCTTTATGACTGTAAAGGCCTTGGATCGATGGACGATCTGTCGAGCCTCTTCTTCGTCCTCTGGGAGTTCTTTCCTTAGGATGTACACGATGTACGGTACTATCCAGTTGGGAGTGATGACTAAGACTTCCATGATCAGGTTGACCACAACTGGAACTTCAACTTCAGTCGGATCCGTGGCACTTTTTGGCTGCGGGGCCTCTTCAGTGAAGGGATCCTCCTGAACTGATGGCGTGTGGATGTGTTCCAAAAACACATTGCTGGGAATGGCTTCTCTTTTGGAACCTATTTTTGCCAAATCATCAGCTACTTGATTTTTCAGTCGGCGTATGTGATGAAGCTCTAACCCCTCGAATTTCTTCTCCAGCTTTCTCACTGCATTGCAATAACCAGTCATGGCTGGACTTCTGACGTCCCATTCCTTCATCACCTGATTAACCACCAAATCTGAGTCGCCATAGACCATGAGGCGACGGACGCCGAGTGAAATGGCCATGCGCAACCCATATAAAAGTGCTTCATATTCCACCTCGTTATTGGAGGAATCAAAGTGGATTTGAAGAACATATCTGAGCTTATCTCCTCGGGGGGAGACCAACACCACCCTGGCACCGGAACCATTCAGCATTTTGGAACCGTCAAAGAACATGGTCCAATGCTCCGAGTGAACCTGAGTCGACAGTTGCTGTTCAATCCACTCGGCGACGAAATCTGCTATTGCCTGGGACTTGATAGCCTTCTTTGCCTCAAACTTGATATCTAGAGGAAGGAGTTAAATCGCCCATTTTGCCACTCGACCAGTTGCATCTCTGTTATGCAGGATCTCTGACAATGGAGCGTTGCTGACGACTGTAATGGAATGATCAAAGAAGTAGTGAGCAACTTTCTTTGTGGTCATATAAATCCCTTATACAAGCTTCTGATAATGAGGATATCTTTGCTTCGACGGGGTCAAAACTTCAGAAATATAATATACTGGGCGCTGAACTTTGAAGGCTTTTCCTTCTTCTTCCCGCTCGACCGTAAGTACCATACTGATGACTTGTCCCGTGGTTGTGATGTAAAGCAGCAAAGGCTCCTTGTTGATTGGGGAAGCAAGCACCGGCTGGGTGGAGAGCAGAGCTTTGAGCTCTGCAAACGCTGCATCAGCTTTGGGAGTCCACTCGAACTTGTCGGACTTCTTCATCAATCGGTAAAGAGGCAATGCCTTTTCACCGAGACGAGATATGAATCGACTTAAAGCGGCCAAGCAACCAGTAAGCTTCTGGATGTCGTGCACTCGCACAGGACTTTTCATTCGGAGTATAGTACCAACTTTTTCTAGATTGGCGTCGATTCCCCGTTCGGAAACGAGAAAACCGAGTAATTTTCCGCCAGGAACTCCGAATGTGCACTTCAATGGATTAAGCTTGATATCATACCTCCTGAGGTTGGCAAAGGTTTCAGCAAGGTCAACCAGCAGGTCGGAACCCTTCCGTGACTTGACCACAATGTCATCCATGTATGCTTCCACATTCCGACTGATTTGAGTGAGCAAACACTTCTGAATCATCCTCATGAACGTGGCTCCGGCATTCTTGAGGCCGAACGGCATGGTAACATAATAGAAGCACCCGAATGGAGTGATGAAAGCTGTTTTGATCTCGTCAGGTCCATACAGACGGATCTGATGGTACCCAGAATAGGCGTCTAAAAACGACAGTCGGTCACATCCCACAGTCAAGTCGACTATCTGATCGATGCGGGGGAGAGGAAAATGATCTTTCGGGCAGGCCCGATTGATATGTTTAAAGTCAATGCACATGTGAAGTGACTTGTCCTTCTTGGGGACCATGACAATGTTGGCGAGCCACTCGGAGTGGTAGATTTCTCGGATGAACTCCGCTGCTAAGAGCCGAGCCACCTCCTCGCCAATGGCCTTTCTCTTCTGGACGGCAGACCGTCGGAGATGTTCCTTGACAGGTTTTACTTTTGAGTCAACTCTTAGACGGTGCTCAGCCAGCTCCCTGGGAACACCTGGCATGTCGGAAGGTTTCCATGCGAAAATGTCCTAGTTCTCACGGAGGAACTGGATGAGCGCTTCTTCCTATTTGGAGTCGAGTGTTGTTGAGATATGAGTTGGAGCAGCGCTGGGATCGGTCGGGTGGATGTGAGCTGTCTTCGTCTCGCCAGATGACTAAAAAGCTGATTCTGTAGCGGGCTTCTTGGCTCACAACAAATCACTCGGGTCTGCAGTCTTCTCGTATTCCTGCAGCTCCACCACTGCCATCTGAGCATCAGCGATCTTTGAACCTTTCTGAAAACATTCTTCCACTTTCTTCCGATTGCCTATAATAGTGATCACACCTTTGGGGCCAGGCATCTTCAATTTGAGATACACGTAACATGGTCGGGCCATGAAGCGTGCATAAGCCGGCCTGCCCAAAATAGCGTGATAGGCACTCTAGAAGTCTACAACTTCAAACGTCAACTTTTCTTTGCGGTAATTCTTGGAATCACCAAAAACCACATCCAGAGCAATCTGGCCGAGTGATTCAGCCTTCTTCCCAGGAATGACTCCATGGAAACTCATGTTGCTGGTACTGAGTCTGGACATCGGAATGCCCATCCCTTTCAACGTCTCAGCATATAATATGTTCAAACCACTGCCACCATCCATCAAGACTTTGGTCAGTCGAGTGCCTTCAACAACTGGGTCGACCACCAAAGCTTGCCTCCCAGGGGTGGCGATGTGTGTTGGGTGATCGGACCGGTCGAATGTTATGGCAGTCTGAGACCACTTCAGATAACTGGGTGTCGCTGGAGCAACCATATTCACTTCTCGGTTGATAACTTTCAGTCGACTTTTGCTTTCAGCATCAGCAAAAATCATCAGGGTGGAATTTACCTGGGGGTATCCATTGTCACTATCTTCCTTGTCCTCAATTTTGTCCGAATCCTTTTCCTTATCTTTGGGCTTCTTGCCCTGGAACTGCTAGATCAAGAGTCGACACTATCGAGTGGTATGTTTCGGGTAAATAAAATTACCCTCTTCATCTTTCTTGGTGTGGACGAGACATGGCAAGTCCAACACATCATTTCCGTTCTGATCTTTAACTTTCTTGGGGTTCCAAGGTCCTTTGGGTTTCCCTTTAAACATTCCTTGGGTTACGGCCAAGGCTTCCCCAGGAGCAGCTGGCTCGGCTTTCCGCTTCTGTTTCCGATTGGAATTTCCTCCAGTTTCTTGGGCGACTGACTTGAGCTTGCCACTCCTGAGTCGATCCTCATCTTCACCATTAGCGTACTTGGTGGCAATCTCCATCATCCAATTCAGAGACATATCTCCGGTCCGACCGAATTTCAGATTCAGTTCTCTGTACTTGACGCCTTCTTTGAAGGCGCAGACTACTTGGTGGTCAGACACATTCTCTACCATGTGATGTAACGTGATCCATCTCTGGATGTAATCCCTCAATGTTTCATTAGGCTTCTGCACGCAAGACCGCAGTTCCGTCAGCCCTACCCGTCGCTTGCATGTTCCTTCAAATGTGGTGACAAACACTCGGGCGAGATCTTCCCAAGTGTAAATGCTGCTGGGTGCTAACTGGTTTAGCCACGCTCTGGCCGAGCCCTCCAACATGAGAGGCAGGTGCTTCATGGCCACTTCATCATTGTCGCCGCCAATCTGGACGGCCACTCGGTAGTCTTCAAGCCATGTATCGGGCTTGGACACACCAGTGAACTTGCTGACTCCAGTCGTCAACCTGAAGTTGGGAGGAATCACGGCGGCCCTGATGGCTCCGCTAAAGCACTCTGGCCCCGAAACATGTGCTCTGCTGCTGGTAGGTGCATCTCTGTCGTGACCTTCTCGGTGAGCTCTGTTCCTGTCGACCAAACCTTGAACGAGAATGGATCTCGCATCAAAGCCTGGCTCCCTGGAGTCGACTGGAATCCTTCGCCCAACGCTACGAGGGCGCCTGTCATCCTGCTATCGAGGCGCATACGACCCGCTCCTCGGGGGAGGGGTGGGCACTCGACATCGATCATCACGATCGAATCGGTGGTCATATTGCTTACGGTTCCCGTACTGATTACGCCGGTCCCCACGTCCCTCACGCCTCGGGGCGATCTTGGGCTATGGGCCGACTAGACTGTGTCTGCAGCAACGGATCTGCTGTGAATCCTGTTCCGTGACTAAGAAACAGCGGAATTCTGGTCTCCTGCTGCCCGGAGTAACGCTCTGATCTGCAGCAAGCCTATGCCAGCCTCCGACTGGGAAGGCTGAATCGACTCTGCTATACGGGCTGCAGCTGCTAACTTCTGAATTGGAGTTCGATATACCTGCGGGGGCGGAAAGAGCTGACGTCGACTGGATTCGGGAACCCGTTGTCGCGCACGCTCGTCGAGTGCTCGCTGGAGGTTCTCTAGTCGAGCGCGCTCGGCCAAGTTTGCCAGGAGCGCGTCCTCCAAGGCACGAGCCTCGGGGGTTTCACCGACGATAGGAGTGTGCAGTGCATCCATGTTCCGGCGACGAAGTTCTTCTCTTTAAAGTGACGTGAGAGGCTCGGGGAGATATTCCTCATGGGGACACGACGGGTCGCCTCCACCCGTGCCTCTGTCGGTGCGGGGAAAACCAGGAGGAATGGGTGGTCCATCGACCATCAGAACCTCCGCCGCTGGATCACTACTGTCGCACTCGGATGCGGTCTCTGTAGAGCCAGTCGACAGATCGAACAGGCCATAGATGGATTCATCGGGCTCAATCGCCACGACTTGAGGGGTGGCCGACTGGCGTGCCACCGCGTGTCTCACCCACCGCTGAAGTCTCGACCGACCGGAGCGCTTGCGCTGGCGGGAAACAGGGAGGGAGGACAGCATAGGAGCCGACCAATAGTGGGTCGACGGTTGCCGCAAAAGGATGTCACGGGCGCACGCGCAAAAGTGCGTCGCCCCGCGGACACGGAGTGCGTCCACGTCGAACGGAGCCTCCTGAAACCAAGCGGAGTCGTCGGCGATGAACGTGAGCGCGCCGAGACGGATCTCGCGGCCCTCCACCAAAACTCCGCCGGAAACCATGATGATTCGGAACGGAAAAGATCGCAACTCCTCCAACAAATAGCTAAAACACCGGCCCCACGGTGGGCGCCAACTGTCGTGGTTCTAAGTCTAACAGTAATGTAGGGGGGTAACTATGGAGAGGCAAGATCTTAGCTATGGAGAAGTTGTAAGCACACGAGGTTTATGAGTTCAGGCCCTTCTCATAGGAAGTAATACGCTACGTCTCGGAGCCCGGAGGCGGTCGACTGGATTATGCATGTATGGTTTACAAGGGTGTGAACCCTTTACACCGAGGAGGGGGTGGCTTATATAGAGTTCGCCGGACCCCTCCGGCCCTCAGTTATGCAGGGTTTTAAATACATTAAGGTCGGGCGTTACTGGTAACGCCCCTAATAAAGTGCTATGATGACCATAAAGACTGCTTAATAACCGACCGTTAGCATGCGGAGGGCCTTTAGGTCTCCTGGTCGTCGAGTGGTTGGGTCTTGATCGAGTGGTTGCTTCTTGGTCGAGTGTCTTCGAGTCTGTCGAGTGGAACACTTCCAAGTCGATTAAAAGGTGGATTCTTCTAGAGATGTCCTTGGGTAGGGCAGTTTGGACAGGTCCATGACCCTACCCTAGGTACATAGCTTCGTCACCGAAGGCAACGGCGCGTTACCTCGTCGGATCCGGCGGGGTGCGGCTCCGGCGGGGCTGGCGGGCGGCGGGGCTCAGGCGGCGGAGGCGAGGCGGCTCGGCGGCAGCAGCGACGCGGGCGACGGCAGGTGGCGGCGCGGGCTGCGGCGGCGGGGCTGGCGGGCGGTGGTGGTGGCGAGGCGGGGTGGGGGCGGCGCTATTTAAAGGGGGCGAGGGGGTGGCGAGGCTTGGGCGAGGGGGCACCCGGGGAGGAGTCTGGCTCAGACTCCCCTTGGCGTCCGTGCGGCACACGACGGCGCACGCGAGGGAGACGGCGGCGGAACAGGCCGGCTGGGCTTCGGCCCAGCTTGGTCCGGAAACTTTTTTAAAAAAATTAATTTCGCCGAAACTAAGAAAAATCCTAGAAAATAAAATAAAAATCTAAAAATGCCAAAACAAATTTTCACCATCTAAATGAAATATTTAGAACGAGATGAACATTTTCTTGGCCCTAAAATGCAATTTTTGAAAACGTGCAATTTTCTAATGCAAACAAAATTGCAAATAAAATCCAAATAAAAACAAATATTGATTTTAATATTTTTCCTCCAATATTTCATTTATTTTGGAGAAGTCATATTATCTCCTCTCATATATTTTAATATGAAATATTTTCGGAGAGAAAAAAATAATTAAAACCAAAATCCTCGTTTCAAAATTTGATAAAATCAAATTTGAAAACCAGGGAAATCCCCAACTCTCTCCGAGGGTCCTTGAGTTGCTTAGGATTTCGAGGATCGTGAGACAAAATGCAATAAAATATTATATGCAAGAATGATCTATGTATAACATTCCAAATTGAAAATTTGGGACGTTACAAACCTACCCCCCTTAAGATGAATCTCGCCCTCGAGATTGGGGTTGGATAGAAAATAGGTGTGGGTGGTCGTTGCGAAGATCATCCTCTCGTTCCCACGTGGCTTCGTCTTCGGTATGGTGGCTCCACTGAACTTTGCAAAACTTAATAACCTTGCTGCGGGTCACTCGACTGGCAAACTCCAAAATCTTGACTAGCTTCTCCTCATAAGTCAAGTCATTATCCAACTGAATCGCCTCCAAGGGTACGGTATCTCTTAGCGGTATGTCGGCCATCTCAGCATGGCACTTCTTCAACCGGGAAACGTGAAACACATCGTGAACTCCTGACAGTCCTTCAGGTAACTCCAACTTGTAGGCCACTTCTCCCATCCGTTCCAAAACGTGATAAGGTCCTACAAATCTCGGGGCTAACTTTCCCTTAACTCCAAAATGTTTCACTCCTCGCAAAGGTGATACTTGCAGATATGCTCTATCTCCAATTTCATAGGTTACCTCCTTGCGTTTCGAATCTGCATAACTCTTCTGTCTGGGCTGAGCTACCTTCAGTCTATCCCGAATCAGTTTAAACTTCTCCTCAGACTCTTTGATCAAGTCCGGTCCAAACAACTGTCGGTCTCCAACTTCATCCCACATCAACGGTGTTCTGCACCTTCGGCCATACAGGGCTTCAAACGGTGCCATTTTCAAACTGGCTTGGTAACTATTGTTGTATGAGAACACTGCGTAAGGCAAATTGTCATCCCAACTAGATCCATAATCTAGCGCACAGGCTCTCAACATGTCCTCCAGAATCTGGTTGACTCTCTCGGTCTGTCCATCCGTCGTGGGTGAAATGATGTACTGAACTCCAATCTCGTTCCCAAAGTCTGGTGCAACTGATGCCAAAACTTTGAAGTAAATTGTGTTCCTCTATCTGATACGATGGTCCTCGGGACTCCATACAGACATACAATCCTGATCATATATATCTTGGCCAACTTGGCACTAGTATAAGTTGTCTTCACTGGGATAAAGTGTGCCACTTTGGTCAAACGGTCAACTACTACCCATATAGAATCATATCTTGATTTGGTCCTGGGAAATCCGGTGATAAAATCCATGCCAACTTTATCCCACTTCCATTCCGGTATCGACATAGGCTGTAACAATCCTGCTGGCTTTTGATGCTCTGCCTTCACTCTCTGACATACATCACATACAGCCACATACTCGGTGATATCCTTCTTCATCCCTGTCCACCAGAAACACTCCTTCAAATCCAAATACATCTTGGTGTTTTCGGGGTGTATCGAGTATGGTGAGTCATGAGCCTCCTGAAGTATTAACTTCCTGATCTCTGTGTTATTGGGCACATAAACACGGTCCTCAAACCACAGGTGTCGTGCTCATCCTCACGAAAACCTTTGGCTTTTCCTTCGCTCATTTTCTCCTTTATCTCGGCAATCTCTTTGTCATCCTACTGAGCTTCTCGAATTTTTCCCAACAATGTAGACTGCACCTCCATTGTTGCAACAAAACCTCTTAGAACAATCTCCAATCGAAGTTCCCGGAGATCCTCTGCTAACTCCTTCGGCATTCCCGTGCTCTCTAGGGTATTAGCGTAGCTCTTCCGGCTCAAAGCGTCTGCTATGACATTGGACTTTCCTGGATGATAGTGAAGCTTCATGTCATAATCCGTTATAAGCTCCAACCATCTTCTCTGCCTAAGGTTCAGTTCCTTCTGGGTGAAAATGTACTTCAAACTCTTATGATCCATGTACACATCACAATGGTTTCCAATAAGGTAATGTCTCCAAGTCTTCAACGCATGCACTACGGCTGCTAGCTCCAAATCATGCGTGGCATAATTTAACTCGTGTGGTTTTAGTTGTCGTGAGGCATACGAAATAACTCTTCCGTCCTGCATAAGCACACTTCCAAGTCCTAGGCGAGAGGCGTCGCAATACACTTGGAAATCCTTATGTATATCTGGCAGTGTCAGCACTGGGGCTGTAGCCAAACATTTCTTCAGCTCCTGGAAACTTGCCTCACAATCTTCCGTCCATTTAAACTTGGTATCCTTCTTCAATAATTCCGTCATGGGCTTTGCGATCTTGGAAAAATTCTCAATGAATCTACGGTAGTATCCTGCGAGTCCAAGAAAACGGCGGATCTCGCTAACTGAAGTGGGTGCCAACCATTCAGTGACTGACTGAATCTTGGTGGGATCTACTGCTATACCTTCTCCTGATATAACATGTCCAAGGAATCCGACTTCCTTCAACCAAAACTCGCATTTACTGAACTTGGCATACAACTGATGTTCCCTGAGTTTCTCAAGAACTAAACGCAAATGCTCCTTGTGTTCCTCTTCGTTCTTTGAATGTACCATTATAACATCAATGAACACCACAACAAACTTATCCAAATATTCCATGAATACTTTATTCATCATGCTCATGAAATAGGCAGGGGCGTTAGTTAGTCCAAATGACATGACTGTATATTCGTATAGCCCGTACCGTGTGGTGAAGGCTATCTTTGGTATATCCTTTTCTCGTATCTTCAACTGATGATATCCTGATCGCAGATCGATCTTCGAAAACACCTTAGCTCCTTGCAGCTGGTCAAACAGATCATTGATCATCGGCAATGGGTACTTGTTCTCAATCATCACTTCATTCAAGGGTCGATAATCAACAACCATTCTTAGGGATTTATCCTTCTTCTCAACCAAAAGCATTGGGGCTCCCCATGGTGATGAACTCCGTCGAATGTAACCTTTCTCCAATAGCTCCTTGATCTGTTTCTTAATCTCCTCTAGATCATTCACGGGCATCCTATAGGGTCTCTTGGATATTGGCCATGTGCCTGGCAATAGCTCTATCAAAAACTCAATATCTCAGTTCGGTGGCATGCCTGGTAACTCCTCTGGGAAAACATCTGGGTAATCATTTACTACAGGCACTTCTTCCTGAACAACTCTCGTGAGGGTATTTACTTTGCTACTTCTTGGCGCATGCCTGGATACATACTTGATCTTTTTTCCCTCCGGGGTGGTGAGACAAATTGACTTACTAACACAGTCAATGCTTCCTCCGTACTTTGACATCCAGTCCATTCCTAATATCACATCCAATCCTTGTGACTCCAAGATAATTAGGTCGGACGGAAAAACATGGTTGCCAATGGTTAAGGGTATCTGGTCACACCATCGACTAGCCATATACTCTGCTCCAGGTGAGCTTACTAACAGAGGGGTCCTAAGGGTTTGGGTCGGTAGTTTAAACTTATACACGAATTCCCTTGATATGTATGAATGTGATGCACCAGTATCAAAAAGAACAAGAGCGGTAAATGACTTAACCAAAAACTTATGTATAACCGCGTCTGGCTGCTCCTCAACCTCCTCCGCGTAACGTGGTTCACTTGTCCTTTGTTGAATGGATTGGGCTTCTTCCCAGCGCTCCCATTTCTGTTTCCATTGTTCCCTTCAGGGCACTCCATGGCATAGTGTCCAGTCTTCCCGCACTTGAAACAAGTAATGTGGCTTAGGTCTCTCTTGGTGGGTGTGGCTGGATTGGGGCGGTTCTGATTGTTGCTTGCTCCATTCCCATTCCTAGGTCCAGTATGATTATGGTTACTTCCTCCATTATGGGTGTGGCCTCCATGGTTATGAACAAGTCCTCTCGAGTTCGGGGTTAGGCGAGGCTTCTGCTGAGCTCCTGAGTTATACCGCCCTTGTCCATACTTCCTCTTACGGCTCTCAATCTGCTGCTGCTTCCCTTCAATCATAAGAGCCTTATCTACCAACTCCTGGTAGTTGGTGAATGTTGCCACCATCAACTGCATACTCATCTCATCATTTAGCCCTTCCATGAACTTCTCCTACTTTGCAGCATCTGTGGCCACATCATCAGGGGCATAGCGAGATAACTTGCTAAACTCATCCGTGTACTGAGCCATAGCACGGTTCCCCTAGCGTAAGTTGTGAAACTCACGCTTCTTCAAATTCATGGCTCTAGTTGAGACACGGGTTGTATGGAAGGCTTGATGAAATTGGTCCCATGTCACCATGGCTATAGGGTAGGCGACAGTGTAATTCTCCCACCATGATGCTGCTGGTCCATCCATATGATGTGCGGCAAAACGCACCTTCTCAGCATCAGTACATCCTGCAGTGGTTAACTCCCTTCCAATCCTATGGAGACAATCATCAGCTACTATAGTCTCGGTGCTACTGGAAAACACAGGCGGCTGCAACCTCAGAAAACGGGCTAAGTTGTCCACTGGTGGTGGTGGTGGTGGATTGTTGTTCTTGTTGTTGCCTTGGTTCTGAACTAACAACTGCATAAGGGTATTCTGCTGCTGGATCAATTGAGTGAGCTCCGGTGGGAAAGCAAATCCGGGGTCACGTCTCGGAGGCATCTGATGGGTTTAGAGGGGAGAGATTAGAATAGAATGAGGTCTAATGAGAAAGCACTACCCATATGCACATGAGACAAACACAAACATTTCACTCAATCAATCAAGCAAGGCATACAATCGGTCTAACTATCGCGAAAGTGTTCGGACTACTCTATTTACATGGTGGAATACTACTACTCATGTGGTGGTCTACTAAAAATATTCCTCGGTTGCAGACTCCATGATATGTGCTCCAGCTTCGTCTTCAAAGTCATCATCACTAAGGTCGGAGTCGGTGTCGTCGATGATGATGTAGTCCTCCGAGCGAATCTCCTTGGGTTCTTCGTCTTCTTCTACTGGTGTGGGGCCTCCCATGAATATTCCAATCTTCTTAATCAGGTCGTCATTCTTCTCCACTAGTACGACGATTTCCTCCTCATAATCTTCACGTGTAGCCTTGAGTTCTTCCTCCAGTTCCGCAATCCTAGTCATTGCCTTCTTCAGATCTATCATTCCTGCGCACATCTGGTTCTCGTGGCGTCGAATGTGCTGGTTTAGTTCCTGGATGAAAGCTGCAATTAATCTATCCTTCCTGGTGCTGATCATCTCCCATTGCTCATCTCGGTGCCCACAGATCTGGTAGATAGTATCCTTAAGCTCCTTGTGATAAACTTCTCCAATGCGTCCCATGGTGATGTGAGCTGCCATACTCTTTCCTAGACTCCAGGTTGGTGCATCGAAGGAAAACTCTATGGGTTTAGTGACTGGCGTGAAGGTTCTTCCTGGACCTTGAACTTGAATCATCCATCACTCCTCTTCTGGTAAAGTGGCATTATAGGTCCCGGTGAAGCTTGGTATTCCTATGTTCAGGTACCTAGTGACTTCCTTCAAGTGTCGTCCAAAAGGTGCTTCTTCATCCGGTTGTGCAAACTTGTTCCTTGCGTCCGCCATCCTAAAGAGTAGAAAATGGAGAGGAGTCAGAAATGAGAAGAGAATAGTGATCTATGGTTTTAGCTTAGTGGTCGTGTCCTACACTCAGCGTGTGCTCTGATACCATCTTGTAGCGCCCCGACCTCAAACGGTCAAGTCTCTGTGCTTCAGTGTCATCCCTAGATCGGTAATGCTGACACACATAGTACTCGAGGATTTATAACAGAGTAGCAATCACACACTTATTACATCGATGTCTCCAAAGAGAACTTATTACAATAAATATGTCTTAAGGACATCTAATATGATAACAGCGAAAGGCTTGGAAGATAAAGTGAGTCCATCAACTCAAACGTCATAGCTGAGCTACACGGCAACGACCTAGCGAACCTTACTCCTCGTCTGAAAAGTCTGCAACATAATGCGTTGCAGCCTGAAAACGGGTCAGCACATGGAATATGCTCGCAAAGTAACACAGTAGAGCAAGAACAGAATAATGCTATCACTACATGCATATTTGGCTGGTGAAAAGCTCTATGGTTACAGTTTTGCGAAAAGCCAACTTTTCCCTACAACAAAGGAATAGATTTTTAATTTAACTATCATGGTAGTTGAAACATCATTGAGAAGGTTCCTCCAACTCAATCCCAATTAAGGTAATTAACAACCCAACAATATTAATTTAGAGTGATGAGATACTTAATATACTCCAAGTACTAGATACTCAAGATTTGTCCATAACTGGGGACTCGGCTAACCATGATTAGTTCGTACACTCTGCACAGGTTTGCGCACTTTTCCCCACAAGACTCAATCGCCTCCGTTGGATTTCTCGCACTACATGGTGTTTGAGAAACAGATGACCAAGACACAGTCTTTCAGAAACATTAACTCTCTACTCCGGGCAAACCATACCAAACCTACAATCCCACTGCCTACGGATCCACCTCTTCAAGAGCTTCACATAACTTACTCAACTATGCTAGAGCCCATAATAGCTTGTGGCTGCACACGGAAGTCTCCAGCATGAATCATCTCAGTTCCCTTTGAGCCAGGGTGGCGGTCCATAGGAAGATCACATGGGTACTTTGGGATTTCCAAAATACAGGCAACACTGGGTACTCCAGGTGCCTCAATCCACCCAGATGTGTATTTAAGTTTCCACCTTAAGTTGAACCATTAATTAACAATCTCACATCTGTCATGGATTTCACTCAGCCAAACCACGTCTACGAGCATAGCATAGCAATACAAGCAACGCGTAGAAGTAACTCCCAAGGGTTTGTGTGTAACAGGGTAATAGGTTCTACCTCATCAACTACTTCCCAACCCACATGTTAATAACATCCTAACCATGCAATGTTTGAGGATTGGAACTAATGCATGAAAATTGGGTGATAAAGGGGTATGATCAAAGTGTTACTTGCCTTGGTGATGATCCGCGTAACCTAGAGACTCCAAATAACACGCTTTGCACTCCGGGAATTCTATCGCAAACAAACAATAACATACATAATCAATCAAGCAAATAAGCACAGGTAAAACTCAAATAAGAAGATCTAACCAGAAAGTTCAACTTAAGAACTCCGGTTTGCAAAAAGAACCAAATCGAACGGAGCAACGAAACTCAAACGGCGAAAGAAACAAGATCTGTTTACTAATCTGGACTTAGGTCAAATTTTATAGTAGCAAAAACTTGTGCAAGTTGGTTAAGCGGAAAGAGGGTCTCGAGACAAAGATCTAGGCGCTTGAATCGCCAGATTCCGACTACCGAGCGAAAATATAAACTAGAACGAAAATTGGATCAGAAATCGTGATCCGAAATTATCGCGGAAAAATCCGATAAAAAAACTGACGAACAGGCTAACGAACGAGCGTTCGTTATCTATAACTAACAAGCGAAAACCGTTCATTAAAATGAATGTCCGGACGAACGTCCGCTAAAAAGAAAAACCGAGAAAAAACGGTGAACCAAAAAAACGAACTAGGGGTTTTAAAAAAAATCAGTTTTCTAAAAAAACCGTCGGCGATGGTGCATTACCTCGTCGGATCCGGCGGGATGCGGCTCCGGTGGGGCTCAGGCGGCGGCACGTGGTAGCAGCGGCGCGGGCCGCGGCAGGTGGCGGCGTGGGCTAGCGGGCGGTGGTGGTGGCAAGGCGGGGTGGGGGCGCCGCTATTTAAAGGGGGCGGCGAGGCTTGGGCGAGGGGGCGCGCGGGGAGGAGTCCGGCTCAGACTCCCCTCGGCGTCCGTGTGGTGCACGGCGGCGCGCGCGAGGGAGACAGCGGCGGAACGGGCCGGCTCGGCTTCGGCCCAGCTTGGTCCAGAAACTTTTAAAAAAAAATAATTCCGCCGAAACTAAGAAAAATCTAAAATCTAAAAATGCCAAAACAAATTTTCACATCTAAATTAAATATTTAGAACGAGATGAACATTTTCTTGGCCCTAAAATGCAATTTTTGAAAACGTGCAATTTTTCTAATGCAAACAAAATTGCAAATAAAATCCAAATAAAAACAAATATTGATTGTAATATTTTTTTCCTCCAATATTTAATTTATTTTGGAGAAGTCATATTATCTCCTCTTTAATATGAAATATTTTCGAAGAGAAAAAATAATTGAAACCAAAATCCTCATTTCAAAATTTGATAAAATCTAATTTGAAAACCGGGGAAATCCCCAACTCTCTCCGAGGGTCCTTGAGTTGCTTAGGATTTTGAGGATCGCGAGACGAAATGCAATAAAATATGATATGCAAGAATGATCTATGTATAACATTCCAAATTGAAAATTTGGGATGTTACAGTTTAATTTTGTTGCGGTTATAATAATCAACATGATGCTTCTATGTCCGTATTTTTTTATCGACACCTCTCTCTCAAAGCATGTGACATGTTTTTCGATTTCGGTTTTTGCTTGAGGACAAGCGAGGTCTAAGATTGGGGGAGTTGATACGTCCATTTTGCATCATATTTTCTTATTGTTATTTATAAGGTTTTTATCCATAATATGCTTTTTGGAGTAATTCTAATGCATATTCTGCACAACTCCAAACAAGCTGAAACTTCATGAGGATTTTTTATGGAATATTTGAGAATGATTGGAGCAAATAACTACCAGAGGGGGCCCACCAGGTGGGCACAACCCACCTGGGCGTGCCAGGGAGCCCAGGCGCGCCCTGGTGGGTTGTGGTCACCCAGGCCCACCTCTGGTGCCCATCTTCTGGTATATAAGTCATTTTGACCTAGAAAAAATAAGGAGAGGACTTTCGGGACGGAGCGCCGCCGTCTCGAGGCGGAACTTGGGTAGGAGCACTTTTGCCCTCCGGCGGAGCAATTCCGCCGGGGGAACTTCCCTCCCGGAGGAGGAAATCATCGTCATCGTCATCACCAACAACTCTCTCATCTTGGGGAGGGCAATCTCCATCAACATCTTCAACAGCACCATCTCCTCTCAAACCCTAGTTCATCTCTTGTGTTCAATCTTGTTACCATACCTACAGATTCGTGCTTGTGGGTGACTAGTAGTGTTGATTACATCTTGTAGTTGATTACTATATGGTTTATTTGGTGGGAGATTATATGTTCAGATCCAATATGCTATTTAATACCCCTCTGATCTTGAGCATGATTATTGTTTATGAGTAGTTACTTTTGTTCTTAAGGTCACGGAAGAAATCATGTTGCAAGTAATTATGTGAACTTGATATGTGTTTGATATTTTGATAGTATGTATGTTGTGATTCCCTTAGTGGTGTCATGTGAATGTCGACTACATGACACTTCACCATATTTGGGCCTAAGGGAATGCATTGTGGAGTAGCAATTAGATGATGGGTCGCGAGAGTGACAAAAGCTTAAACCCCGGTTTATGCGCTATTCCGTAAGGGACCGATTGGACCCAAAAGTTTAATGCTATGGTTATAATTTATTCTTAATACTTTTCTCGTAGTTGTGGATGCTTGCGGGAGGGTTAATAATAAGTAGGAGGTTTCTTCAAGTAAGAACATCACCTAAAAACCGGTCCACCCACATATCAAATTATCAAAGTACCAAACACGAATTAAACCAACATGATGAAAGTGACTAGATGAAATTCCATCGTACCTTCAAGAAAGCTTTGCTTATCATAAGAGACCGTTTTCGCCTGTCCTTTGCCTCAAAAGGATTGGGCTACCTTGCTGCACTTTTTGATACTATTATCGTTACTTGCTCATTACAAATTATCTTGCTATCAAACTACTTGGCTGAAAACCACTTGCCGTTTCCTTTTGCTCCTCATTGGGTTCGACACTCTTACTTATTGAAAAGAGCTAGAATTGATACCCTATACTTGTGGGTCATCAGACTCCGAACAACATTCGGTCACCAAATCACATAACTCATATAATACTAAATCATCATCGAACATTAAGCGTGCGGACCCTACGGGTTCGAGAACTATGTAGACATGACCGTGACACCTCTCGGTCAATAACCAATAGCGGAACCTAGATGCTCATATTGGCTCCTACATATTCTACAAAGATCTTTATCAATCGAACCATTATGACAACATACATTATTCCCTTTGTCATCGGTATGTTACTTGCCCGAGATTCGATCGTCGGTATCCACATACCTAGTTCAATCTCCTTACCGACAAGTCTCTTTACTCGTTCTGTAATACATCATCTTGTAACTAACTCATTAGTCACTTTGCTTGCAAGACTTCTTATGATGTGCATTACCGAGAGGTTCCAAAGATACCTCTCCGATATTGATATGTCTCCAACATATCTATAATTTTTTGTTGTTCCATGTTGTTATATTATCAATCTTGGATGTTTTATAATCACTCTATAGTCATTTTATATCATTTTTTGGTACTAACCTATTGACATAGTGCCAAGTGCTAGTTGCTGTTTTTTCCATGTTTTTTACATCGCAGAAAATTAATATCAAACGGAGTCCAAATGCCACGAAACTTTATGGAGAATTTTAATGGGCCAAAAGGAACACAACAGGCCCTGGCTGAACCTGGGGGGGTGCCTCGAGGGAGGCACAACCCACCAGGGCGTGTCGGGAGGCCCAGGCGCACCCTGGTGGGTTGTGCTCACCTCGGGTGCCCTCCGAACAGCCTCTTTGCTCTATAAATACCCCAATATTCCCAAAACCCTAGGGGAGTCGGCGAAATATTGATCCAGCTACCGTAGAGTCCAGAACCACCAGATCCAATCTAGACACCATCTCGGATGGGGTTCACCACCTCTATTGGCACCTCTTCGATGATGCGTCAGTAGTTCTTTGTAGACCTTCGGGGCCGTAGTTAGTAGCTAGATGGATTCATCGCGCTCTTGATTCTCAATACAATGGTCTCTTGGAGATCCATATGATGTAACTCTTTTTGCGGTGTGTTTGTTGGGATCGATGAACTTTGAGTTTATGATCAGATCTATTTTTTATATCCATGAAAGTATTTGAGTTTCTTTGATCTCTTTTATGCATGATCTCTTATAGCCTCGTATTTCTTCTCCGATATTTGGGTTTTGTTTGGCCAACTTGATCTATTTATCTTGCAATGGGAAGAGGTGCTTTGTAGTGGGTTCGATCTTATAGTGCTTGATCCCAGTGACCGAAAGGGAACCGACACGTATGTATCGTTGCTACTAAGGATAAAATGATGGGGTCTATCTCTACATAGATAGATCTTGACTACATCATGTCATCGTTCTTACTGCATAACTCTGTTTCTCCATGTACTAAATACCCTAGATGCATGTTGGATAGCGGTCGATGTGTGGAGTAATAGTAGTATATGCAGGCAGGAATCGGTCTAGTAATCTTGGACATGATGCCTATGTAATGATCATTGCCTAGATATCGTCATGAGTATTTGAAGTTCTATCAATTGCCCAACCGTAATTTGTTCACCCACCATTTGCTATTTTTCTAGAGAGAAGCCACTAGTGAAATCTACGGCCCCCAGGTCTCTTTCTCATATTATTTGCCTTTGCGATCTATTTTTATTTGATTTTATTTTCATATCTATTAATCCAAAAACCCAAAAATACTTTGCTGCACTTTATTTTATTTGTGATCTATTTATTCAATCTATTACAACTTTTTCCCATCACGCACCAATTTCTGGCACCGTTGCTCGAAAGGGATTGACAACCCCTTTAACACGTTGGGTTGCGAGGATTTGTTATCTGTGTGCAGGGGCTGTTTATGTTGTGTTTCTTGGTTCTCCTACTAGTTCGATAAGCTTGGTTTCATATCCGAGGGAAATACCTACTGCCGCTGTGCTGCATCATCCCTTCCTCTTTGGGGAAATACCGATGTAGCTTCAAGCGACATCAAAAGGAATTTCTGGCGCCGTTGCCGGGGAGGATCTTCAACATATACCAGGTTCCTAATCACAAATTTCATCTCCTCGCAATTTACATTATTTGCCATTTGCCTCTCATTTTCCACTCCCCCACTTCACAAAAATTTGCCGTTTTATTCGCCCCCCTTTTTGTTCGCCTTTTTCTCGTCAGATCTTTTGTTTGCTTGTGTTGCCATGTTCCTTCTATATGCTTACATCTTCGCTTGCTAAAAATCTATTGATATGGATCCCCATCCACTTGCTGATATTTTCAAAAGATCCAATCACATTGAACCAATTGCTAGTGAGTTGAGTGCACTAGGTTATCTTTATAAAGTTTTGCTTGAGATTCATGAATCTGAAAATTGTGATGAAGAAATTTATGAAGTGATTCATGATAGGTCCTTGAATGAAAAGCTTGATTGCAATGATTTTACCATAAATTCTATTAATGTCAATTGTGCTAATAATATGCAAAACCCCAAGCTTGGGGATGCTAATTTTGCTATGTCTACTACTTTTTGCAATGATCATGATTGGGGTGATTCTTCTTATGATCTTGAAAATTTATTTAAGCCTCATGATGAATATGTTTGGAAGAATATTGAAAGTGGATTTGAAAGAGTGTCAACTTTAGGTAAAAATAATCCCACATATTTGGAGAGTGTTGAATCTTATGAATTTTTTGATAAAAGTGGGCTTGGAGTGGTCATGACTTCATTTGATGATAATCCCACTATTTTAGAAGAGTGTCAACTTTGCATGCATGTGGATCATGAAGAGAATATTTTATGTGATAGTTATATTGTTGAATTCGATTATGATCCTACATATAATTATTATGAGAGGGGAAAATATGGTTATAGAAATTTTCATGTTACAAAATTACCTCTTGTTATGTTGAGATCGTCAATATTTTATTCCTCTTCTTGGCATATGTTAGATGTTTCTTGTCTTGATGGCTTGTTTGTTTATAAAATTCCTATGCATAGGAAGTATGTTAGAATTAAATATGTTTGTCATATGCTTCATGATGCTCTCTTCTTTTCAATTATTATCTTTTGTGTGAGCATCATTGAAATCTTATGCCTAGCTAGGGGCACAAAACAATAACGCTTGTTGGGAGGCAACCCAATGAATAAAATTTATTTTTGATTTTTGCGTCCTATTTTTGAGTGTTAGAACAATTATTCTACTGTTACAATTGTGTTTTTCTGTTTTAATTAGTGTTTGTGCCAAGTAAAGCCTTTAGGATCTTCTTGGTTGATAGTTGTTTGATCTTGTTGAAAAAACAGAAAGTTTTGTGCTCGCGGAAATAATTTTCATTTTTTACCAGAGAGCGATAAAATACCCATTCCTTATACAGTAGATCAATATAGAAATTTCTCAGGTCGTCCTAATTTTTCAGAATTTTTGGAGGTACAGAACTATTCGGAATAGTCAGATTGCTATAGACTGTTCTGTTTTGACAGACTCTGTTTTCTTTGTGTTGTGTGCTTATTTTGATAGCTCCATGGTTTTCTTTGATGAGTTTTTGCCATATAAAAGTAGGAATACAGTAGATATAATGCAAGAACAAAATATGAATTGGTTTGATACATCACTTATAGTAGTGATTTATTTTCTTATACTAACGGATCTCACGAAGGTTTTGTTGAGTTTTGTGTGATCGAAGTTTTCAAGTTTTGGGTTATCTTACGATGGATGAAGGAATAAGGAGTAGAAGAGCTTAAGCTTGGGGATACCCCGGCATCCCAAGCTATTATCCAAAAATGAGCAACCAACTAAACTTGGGGATGCCCCCGAGTGGCATCCCCTCTTTCTTCTAACGACCATCGGTATTTTACTCGAAGCTATATTTTTATTCGTCACATACTATGTGTTTTTCTTGGAGCGTCTTGTATTGTATGAGTCTTTGCTTGTTTTATTTTGTGTTTTAAGTCTTGATACCTTCCTGGACACACCTATTTGGGAGAGCCAAAATTACATCATGACTTGTTAGAATTGCTCTCTATGCTTCACTTAAATTTTTTATGAGCTATGGACTTGCTCTACTACTTCACTTATATCTTTTTGAGCATGGTGTGCTTAGTATTTTTGAAGAAATGCTCTCTTGCTTCACTTAGATTATTTTGAGAATTAGTAAATTTTTAAGAAATTCTCGCTTGCTTCACTTAAACTAATTTGAGAGAAAGAAAAGTTATGCTCATGATCTTCACTTATATTTGTTTGAGCCTATGAAAAGCAACATATGAAAATTAGTCCCAAAGTGATAGATATCCAAGAAGGATATAATAAGAACTTTCAAGAAGATCATTGGACGAAATAAACTTGATTATTAGTAATAGTTTTGAGATATGATGATGTGATATGTGAGTCATCTTGATGAGTAATTATGCTTTAGTAAGAATATTGGTGTTAAGGTTTGTGATTCTCTATACAAGCAGGAAAGTCAATAGTCATGCAATGAAATTATATCCTACTTGTGGTGCACTATTTGGTGTTAGTTATGCTTAATGCTCGCTTATGAGATTATTTGTTTCTTGGTTGGTCGCTTCTCAATATTTTGCTAGCCTTCATTTTGCACTAAGTATGATCTCTACTTGTGCATCCAAAAACCTTTAAACCAGTTTTGCCACATGAGTCCACTATATCTACATATATGCGGTTTTCTTTTGCCGTTCTAAGAAAATTTGCATGTGCCATCTCTAATTTTCAAAAAAAAATTCTCTTTTGTGTGTTCATTTCGCTCGCGGAGCGGTGAGGGGTGGCTAATATTTTCCATGCTAGATGTCTTATTCTCACGATGAGTGTTTATTCACTTGTCATTGCACGAGAGTAAGGCAAAGGTATTAGGGATGCCCAGTCGCGAATTGAAAAATGAATTTACTTTATGTTGTCAAATAATAAATTCCTTGAAAAGTGTTGGTATGGAGGGCACCCGTGGATACGGTTAGCCATGGAAAGTGAAAGTATGGTGGAAAAAGGAATAAACTTTATTTTCTGTTTGGGAACCGCCTATGATATATCTAAGCATGGAAAGTATTGGGAACTCTAAGTCATTTTCGTTGGTGGGATGGATACACCTCCCAAATGTTTTTATCTCTAAGTTTTTTGCTTTGAGCTCTGGCACCTCTACAAATCCATACTTCCCTCTGCGAAGGGCCTATCTTTTACTTTATGCAATTTTTATTTTGAATTTGAGTCTCCATCTTCTCTTATAAAAGCACCAACTATGAGGCAATATCATCATACTTGAGTATTGGACATAGCTAATATGCGAATGTGTTTCATGAATGGATCAATGGTTGAGCATGATGGGCTAGGGATAACTTATTTTAGCGTTGATATTTTGAAAGACATGGTTGCTTGTTGATATGCTTGAGTATTTAAATTATCATGTCAAAACTAGACTATTGCTTTGAACAATATAAAAGTCCAAATGTCCATGCTATAAGGAAAGAAATATGATATGACATGTTAGGCAGCATTCCACATCAAAAATTCTGTTCTTATCACTTCCCAACTCGAGGACGAGTAGGAGTTAAGCTTGGGGATGCTGATACGTCATGCTATTATATTATCAATCTTGGATGTTTTATAATCATTTTGTAGTCATTTTATATCATTTTTTGGTACTAACCTATTGAAATAGTGCCAAGTGCCAGTTGTTGTTTTTTCCATGTTTTTTACATCACAGAAAAATCAATATGAAACGGAGTCCAAATGCCACGAAACTTTATGGACAATTTTTATGGGTCAGAAGGAACACAACGGGCCCTGGCTACGCCTGGGGGTGCCCCGAGGGAGGCACAACCCACCAGGGCGCGCCAGGAGGCCCAGGCGCGCCCTGGTCGGTTGTGCTCACCTCGGGTGCCCCCGAGACCGCATCTTTGCTCTATAACCCAAAACCCTAGGGGAGTCGACGAAATATTGATCCAGCTGCCACAGAGTCCAGAACCACCAGATCCAATCTAGACACCATCTCGGTTGGGGTTTACCACCTCCATTGGTGCCTCTCCGATGATATTTGAGTAGTTATTTGTAGACCCTCGGGTCCGTAGTTAGTAGCTAGATGGCTTCATCTCTCTCTCTCTCGCTCTCTCTCTCTCTCTCAATTCTCAATACAATGGTCTCTTGGAGATCCATATGATGTAACTCTTTTTGCGGTGTGTTTGTTGGGATCGGTGAACTTTGAGTTTATGTTCAGATCTATCTTTTTATATCCATGAAAGTATTTGAGTTTCTTTTATGTCTTTTATGCATGATCTCTTATAGCCTCGTATTTCTTCTCCGATATTTGGGTTTTGTTTGGCCAACTTGATCTATTTATCTTGCAACGGGAAGATGTGCTTTGTAGTGCGTTCGATCTTACGGTGCTTGATCCCAGTGACAGAAAGGGAACCGACACGTAGTTATCGTTGCTACTAAGGATAAAACGATGGGGTCTATCTCTACATAGGTAGATCTTGTCTACATCATTTCATCGTTCTTATTGCATTACTCCGTTTCTCCATGAACTTAATGCACTAGATGCATGCTGGATAGCGGTCGATGTGTGGAGTAATAGTAGTAGATGCAGGCAGGAGTTGGTCTACTAATCTTGGACATGATGCCTATGTAATGATCATTGCCTGGATATCGTCATGAGTATTTGAAGTTCTATCAATTGCCCAACAGTAATTTGTTCACCCACCATTTGCTATTTTTCTAGAGAGAAGCCACTAGTGAAATCTACGGCCCCGGATCTCTTTCTCATACCATTTGCCTTTGTGATCTATTTTTATTTGCCTTTATTTTCAGATCTACTAATCCAAAAAACCAAAAATACTTTGCTGCACTTTATTTTATTTGCAATCTATTTATTTAATCCATTACAACTTTTTCCTGTCACGCACCAATTTTTGGCACCGTTACCCGAAAGGGATTGACAACCCCTTTAACACGTCGGGTTGCGAGGATTTGTTATCTGTGTGTAGGGGCTGTTTACGTTGTGTTGCTTAGTTCTCCTACTAGTTCGATAACCTTGGTTTCATATCTTAGGGAAATACCTACCTCTGATGTGCTGCATCATCCCTTCCTCTTTGGGAAAATACCGACGTAGCTTCATGCGACATCAGATACTCGGAGTGAGAAATCCCAATCTCCATCTATGCCAACCCAACAAACACCTTCAGAGATACCTGTAGAGCATTTTTGTAATCACCCGATTACGTTGTGACGTTTGATAGCACACAAGTTATTCCTCCGGTATCCGGGAGTTGCATAATCTCGTAGTCGAAGGAATATTTATTTGACATGAAGAAATCAATAGCAATAAAATTGAATGATTAGTATGCTAAGCTAACGGATAGGTCTTGTCCATCACATCATTCTCCTAATGATGTGATCACATTCATCAAATGACAACACATGTCTACGGTTAGGAAACTTAACCATCTTTGATTAACGAGCTAGTCTAGTAGAGGCTTACTAGGGACACGGTGTTTTGTCTATGTATCCACACATCTATGAAGTTTTCGGTTCATACAATTCTAGCATGAATAATAAACATTTATCATGATATAAGGAAATATAAAACAACAACTTTATTATTGCCTCTAGGGCATATTTCCTTCAAATTCAACATAAAATGGATACAAATATTTGAATTGGAGATCGTATGGTACATGTAGTTCATAGTGAAATATGATTACTGCTATATGCATGTTTTTTGTTATCAAGATAATATTTAAATGATGGTATAACTTGACAACAATCATATTCAAATAAGGGAAATTGATTCAAATTTAGTCCATATGGTAGATGACAATATATATGTTCATAGGGTGGAGTAAAATGGTCATATATGATGGAAGATCAAAATGTACGACTACATCCATTATAAACCGCAAGGTCACCTAACAATATATTCGAATTCAACATAACGTGGATTCAAAAATTGAAATGCAAGATCATGGCATTTGTAATCATATAAAAAGGGACATGACTCTTTCTTGTGGTGGGAATTGATTTGTTCTTTGTTGTTGTTGAGGGAAGTGCGAATTGATTTGGTACTATACAGGGTAATCTTGTTCTCCCGATTCTTTTACATTTTTCTTGTAGTTTTTTCAATGGCATTTATAGCAATATAGTAAAAGGGGACATGAATCTCTTTTGTCTTGTATGAATTGTTTTTTTGTACACATTATGTTTGTTTTGCTGAACATGGAATCCGCGCCTTGTTATCCCAAAATTTTCAAGCTCGAGTATCTTTTGTCTCATCTGCTATGAAACTCCCGCCTCTTCAACCCGTGCCGCCCCTTGTTATCCCGAAATTTCGATGCGTGCGAAAACTCCTTCCTCATCCGAAATCGGTCCCGCAGCCCACACATGCGAAATCCCCCTTCTACCCCTCAGCCGGAAATGCCGGCTCGATGTTGCGTGGTCAAAACCGGTGGGGGTACGCTGGTAACTTACCCTACATTTCGGACAAGCGCGTCCCTAAGCCATGGCTCCCCCTACCTTCCCCTTCTCCCCCATTCGTACACCGAGGCCACCAAAACCCGCGAAACCCCACGCTCATTCGTCGGCCTCCCGACCGCCGCCCAACCGGAGACTCTTCCCTAATGACATCGTCCACCGCAACAGCTCGTTGTCCCTCATCCACCACACCGGATGAGGATCCGCCGTCGATCTCATCGTCCTACCGGATCAGCCGCCCCGTCCTCCACCTCTAAGGAACTGCCCCGACGTTCGCCTCGTCTATCATGCCACCTCCATCCCCACAGTGTCGTGTTGACCTGCCCCACCGGAACCGCAGCACCCTGACCAATTCCTCCGACGAAGTCGAGGCCTACTCGGTGCCACCAAGGAGGTTCTGCACTCACAACTGTATTTTATCTTTTATTCGATCTCACGGGGCTACCGGTGCTCGATACTGAGCAGCCACGGCGGGGCTCCATCGACTTCGCCGTTGCGGGCCACTTCATCCACGACGTCTCTCCCCCATGTCGTTGCTTCCTCGACGGCGACTTCCACACCGTCACTAGCTGCTGCTGCTCTGGCTCTCGCTCGCGCTGCGGCTCTGTTCTTGCTGTCGGTGGCGCTACAACACCGCTCTTGCTTTCGTTCATGCTGCTGCTCTGCTGCTATTGCTGTCGGTTGCATTGTTGCTCCGCTCTTGCTCTCATTTGTGCTGCTGCTCTGCTCTTTCTCTCGCTACTACTGCACGACCTCCGATAGCTACAGGAGTTGCTGCTTTAGCACTCGCTTGCGGTGCTGCTGCACGAGTTCTCTTTGCTAGTGTGTTCCCTGCTCGAGCGGCTGCTGATTTAGATCACTGCTTCTCTGCTACTAGTGCTTGAACGCCCTAAACTTCTATTGCAATGCTCTGCTACTAGTTCAATCAGTTTCGACAGTAAAATTCAGTTTCGCCCTAAACTTCATATTAACGTTGATTGTCTTGTCCTGCTTCAGCCTCGCCGTTGTACACCTCACCAGAGCTGATGCAATGACGGAACCATCCATCACAGCAGAGCAGTAACCTCGGTGCCGTTTCCAGAGGCCTCAGATCTTCTTCCCCGCCTCCGACAGTCATAAAAACATCACCATCCTCCACGTCCAACCCAATGATGCTGAGGTCGACAAGGCTATGCCAAAGAGGTTGTACACTCATCGCATCACTTTGTTACTCTGCATTCATGTCAATCCCTCAGGGATCCTTTGGTTCAAAGCAGTTGCAAATCTAGAAATAAATGAATCATGGTCACAAAGTTAATAGGGAGAAAACTAAATGCTCTTTTGAACCACAATTTTAATCGGTTTAGCAAGATAGCCATTATATGATACTAATGTGGACCAAATATAAGCTCACAAAATATTTCGAGGGAAGGCTTCAGCCTGTTGAAGACTGCTGCCAGTGGTTCAAAGAAAAAGTGAAGGAAAACATATGAGTTGGAAACTTTACTATGGTACTACTGTTCATGCAGTTGGTTAGAAGGAATGGAACAAAGAAAAAATGGAGGATTTTTTCCTTTGGTGTCTCTTTCAAAGAAAAACGTAGGAATTTTAATATCGACTTGGACGTCCTTTTCAAATTAATATGCATGAAGAACAGGACTAATTGCATTACTGGCATAATAAGATTCTTATATTTTCATTTTCACGTGCTTTGACTTTAATTTGACCATATTTCTCCATTCCTGTGTTCTTCCAATTCATGTGAACCAAATACCCAGGTTGTCAGAAATCCTATGTTTGCAAATGCTCTGTTTTCCACGTGCATTCCTATCATATTCATGTGTTTTCCTGTCCCTGCATTTGTAGAATCCTCCAATTGTAAGGAGCCCTTGCAGATTTACTTCATTTTCAGATAGGCGTCAAAGAAAACTCTGTGTGTTATGTCTTGCTCCTGCCATGCCGTCATCCACCCCACCTGAAGTGCACCATCGACGGAAGAGTTCATTGCAGCAAAGATCCCCCTGCAGACTTTCTTTCGCCGCCTCAGATCATCTTCCCCGTTGCCGGCAGGCACGCCAACGGCATTACCATCATCGACTGAGCAGATGAACCTGAGGACTACACAGCTCCGGAAGAGAGGTTGCACTCTTTCGTGTATGCTTACGTCATACATCGGTTTTTATTACGTGCTACTTTATCATCCTGCTCACCTCTTAGACTCTGAGTCAGGTCCAAACTAATGTTCAAACTTGAGTTCTAAAATGTCTGTAGGGAACATATCGAGGCAGCAATGAATAGTATCTGTCTACTATCTGTTCATCTGGGGTCTTCTATGTGGTTCATGTTGGGTGGGCAACAAAAGTAGATGATCCATCGTCTATCTTTTTAAACTGAAGCTATAATCTACCCACTATCATTAGTTTTGGATCTATCCACTCATTTTCTACCATCAGTCTTGATTTCTACATGCACCCCTTAGCCTTACATAATCTAACTATGTTTTTTTATTATGCATGTCAGTTATTGTACACAATCATACTGGACATGTAGAGAAAAAGAGAAGACCATTGTGTGGGAATATAATGTCATGCAGACGCTGCTCCATGGTGGGCAAAGTGGGCCCCCTCCCGCCATTCCAGATTCTATTCCAGAGGAAGATAATTGTTCAGAGGGGGATTCAGAGGGAGTCGACCACTCCTATTTACCCCTGAGGTGTTTGCTCTAACCTGGAATGCTGATGTTGGTCATATCATGCATATGGCGCCTCGCATTGCTTACATTATACATCTTATATGTCATCAACTTAGTTTAGATTTGCTTTGTGTGAATGCCACCCGTTTGGTTTCTATGTCATACTCCCACCATTCCTAAATATTTGTCTTTTTAGATATTTCAACAGGTGACTACATACGGAGCAAAATGAGTGAATATACACTCTAAAATATGTCTATATACATTTGTATGTGGTAGTCCATTTGAAATATCTAAAAAGACAAATATTTAGGAATGGGGGAGTATATGGGAATTATGCAATGCCATCTTCTTTAGCCAGGCATCATATACGTGAATCATGCAATGACATCCTGTTTAGCTAGTCATCGTATATGTGAATTGTATCGTGCCATATTTTTTTATAATGTATTCCATTTGTCAACAATGTTTATGCATTCATCTACTCTTCCTATGCATCAGCCATTTGAGTCGATCATGGGAAAATTTGGAGTGAAAAAAAGGTCTTCTAAGCAGTCAATGCTACCTGCTGATGCAGATTTCTTGTTGGTTATAGATAGCTCCTCAGACGAGGATTCAAAGACAGATGACCAGTCATATCCCCCCCAAGGTGCATGCTCTAACTTGGCAGGGTTATATTGCTCATATCATGCATGTGGTGTCTTGCATTGCTATGTCATCTGCTTAGATTACACATGCTCTGTGTGAATGCCTCCTGTTTCTTTCTATATTAGATATGTGAATTATGCTATGCCATGTTTTTCAGCCAGTTATCATATATGTGAATTATGCACCGCCATGTAGCCAGGCATCATATATGTGAATTATCTCATGACATCCTTTTTTCATTACGTATTCCATCAGTCGACAATCTGTGTATATTATTGAACTACTCTTCATGTGTATCATCCATTTGAGCCGATTGTGGAAAAATCAAGCGTGAAAACAAGGTCTTCAGAGCAGGCAATGGTACCTGTTGAAGCATCTATCTCGATGATTACAGCTAGCTCCTCAAAGGAGGATTCAAAGACAGATGACCAGTCCTATATCCCACCTGAGGTGTATGCTCTAATTTGCAATGTTTATATTTCTCATATCATGCATATGGTGTTTTGCATCGCTTAGTTTAGACATCATATGCACAATATTCAATTCCATCTACTTAGTTTAGGGATCATACATGCGAGTGCCAGTTGCTTAGTATATGAAACAATTATGTTAATTATATCATGCCATGTTGTATACTTAGACAACATGTATGTGAATTATTTCATCCCAACCTATTTTAGAAAGACATCTTATAGTTTTTTCATGTCATCCTGTTTAGATACTCATCATATGTTGAATTATGCCATTATATCCTGTTAAGTTATCCGTCATATATCTGAAACTGTGTCATGCTATCCTGTTTAGTTAGCCATCATATATGTGAAATTGTGTCATGTTGTCTTGTTTGGTTAGAGAACATATATGTGAATTAGCACATCTGTCTATCATACAATGTATGTACGTTCAATTTCTCTCCTTGTTTATCAGCCATTTGAATTGGAGGGGGTGATGGTGGTATCTAAGGGAGCAAAAACCCGTTCTTCACAAAAGACGGTGTTACCCGTCGATGCAGATAGAACCATGGTTGTACTAGCTCATGAACTAGCCCCACCACACATAATCGAGACTCTTCAAGATTGCACACTTACACTGTTACACAGAGAACCAGCTACTGAAGGAAATATTCCCTAGAGGCAATAATAAAGTTGTTATTTATATTTCCTTATATCATGATAAATGTTTATTATTCATGCTAGAATTATATTAACCAGAAACTTGGTACATGTGTGAATACATAGACAAACAGACTGTCACTAGTATGCCTCTACTTGACTAGCTTGTTAATCAAAGATGGTTAAGTTTCCTAGCCATGGACAAAGTGTTGGGGATATAGCTACCAGGTATGACCCGCCCAGGAGGGGCCGGGTCAACCCCAATGGCGGGTTACAGAAAGAAGCCCAGTAATATTCAAGGTGATAGTGTATTAAGAATTGTAAAAGGCATAAGCCCAAAGGCGGCTTAAGGCCCAACATTGTAAACCGACTTATGTAAAGAAAGGCTTGTAGAGAAAGGCATGTAAAAGAAGTCATCGAGCCGGACACGTTTTATGAGCCGGACACGTTTTATGAGCCGGCCGGGACTCTGTAGGCCGCCAGGCGTCAACCCGTGTATATAGGGGGACGACCCGGCGGCGGCTTAGGGCAAGAAACAACCAGATCGATAACCAAGCTGGCGAGTTGAGCCCCTTGGAGATCGAAACCTCAGCAATACCAATCCCAACTAGACGTAGGCTTTTACCTTCATCGTAAGGGGTCGAACTAGTATAAAAACTCTCTCATGTCCTTTGTCCCGATTAACCCCTTTAAGCTTCCTAGTGCGATGGCCCTACGACTAAGTCCTTGCTCTAGGACATCTGCCATGTCAACTCTTCAACAGTTGGTGCCCACCGTGGGGCCAGCGCATGGTGGATTTGAGTTCTTGAAGGGCAACTTCGAAGGGCTCAAGGGATACGATGTGGGCCGGATGACCAAAAGTCATCGCGGCAAGCTCTACATCAACGACGAAGGCTGGGGCCCTGAGGCCGGCTCAATCGAGTATGGGTACCGGGTCCCCTTCAGCGGAATTCACATCTTCATCGGCCGGATCGGCGAGTCAGGCCCTGAGCCGGACGTCCACACCGACCTCATCGAAACGGCTCAGCGCGCGAGGACCGCACATGTTCAATCTATCATGAAGCATGCCTTCGTAGGCTGCATCCACGGCGGTGAATACTCTGAAGGATCGTTAGAGGGCGGTGAAACGGCTGTCTGTTCTGACACCACATCATCAACGGGGGAGACGGACTCTTTGTACCAGTTACAAGACAGCATGCTCGGGGGCTGTTCCGATGGCAGCGGTATTCTGGACCCCTTTGAGCTGCCAAATTGGGCCGAAGTCTTCATGGCAGGGACGCAGCCCGGGCAGAACTCTACCGCAGCGACAACAGTGGCTACCGGGTCGGCTGTAGCCGGGTCAGGAGACCCCGCACGCCCCCCGGCTCATATTCTAATGGACCACATGGATAAGCTGACGACTCTGTTAACCGCCGTGGTAGATCCGGCGGATAAAGCCCAGCACGACACAGAGGTGGCACGCGTGCGTGAGGAGATGGTGCAAGCTAAGGAAAATCTAGCCGCGGAGGAAACCCGGATGACAGCAGAACGAGCAGCTCTAGATGCTCGTGCTCAGCAACTTCAAGCAGAAACTTTCCGGCTCTCGGTGGATCTTAATGCATCAAACAAGGTCATGAGGAGGAGGCATCAGAAAACTCAGTCGCGTCTACCTCTGACGCTGGATCCGAGGAACCTATTCCATACACCCGGGGCTGGGGGAGCAACCCGCCGGAGGCAAACCGGGTCACGACACCCGGTGCACCAGTTCAGCCACGCGCCATGGAGCCACCTCGTATAAATACGGCTCCTCCTCATTATGTGTCAACACCTCCGGGTCACTTCTCCAACCCTTTGGAAAACCTCATCGCAGCGTCGGCTCGTTTGGCGGCTCTCCCAATGGAAGGTGACTCGCCAGCAGCAATTGAAACCCGGAGGGTAAGAGAACTACTTCAGACAGCTCTGGCCCAGCAGGATGCATACTCCTACAGTCGAGATAGGATCCATTCAACCCCTCGCCCAAGCCGGAGCCCGAGTTACAGTAGGCACATGGAGTCTACAGAGATGTCAAGTAATGCTCAATGCCACAACCAGCCATATAGGCATGAGCCGGTGCGGGCTGGAGCCCTAACTTATTGGATCAAGAGAGGATTCGTCAAGAGGCGGAACGAGCGGCTCAAATGGTGGCAGAGAAGGCGGCTCATCAAATCTTTCTGGCTTATCCAGCAACCTCGGTTGAGGCAGGAGTGGCCACAAGAACCGGAGGGGTGCCTTGCTTGGTATCGGCCATATGCAATGAGCGGTTGCCAAAGGATTTCAAGGGGCCTCATAAGGTGCCTAATTACATGGCTGACCTACAGCCGGGGGCTTGGATTGAGAGTTATGAGATGGCAATGGAACTATTGGAGGTTAGCGACGCTGTAATGGCCAAGTATTTTACCATGATGTTGGATGGAACAGCTCGGACTTGGTTGAAGGGATTGCCACCCAATTCTATTGGCTCATGGGACCACATAGGACACGTGTAAGCAGCCTATGTCGATTGTGGACCTGACCAATTGTAAGCAAGAGGATGGTGAATCCACAACCCATTGGGTGCGCCAGGTCAAAGAGATAATACATTCATCTGATAAGATGGATGCTGGCTGAACAGTTTTAATGTTGGAGAAAAATTGCCGTTTTGAACCTGTAAAGCAGAAGCTGGGGCGGCTCAAACATGACTGTAATGACATGGGAACATTGATGGCAGCTCTCGTCAAGTATGCTGATTCTGATACCACCAAGAACCCGGTGTCTGACGAAGAAAAGGCAACAAAGGGAAAGAAGAACGGCAACAGCAAGGGTCACCAGCATAACCCGGCAAATCAGGGAGGTAATAAATGTAAGGATGATGAGTTTGTTGCTAATACTAATGCACAGGGTGGTAATCAACGGTGCAAGGGCAGACAGCCCCCTCGATCGGGCGGGTCAGGCCCCACCCTTGAGCAGTTGTTGAATGAACCTTGTCCAAAGCACGGCACCCGGGAGAAACCAGCCACCCACTTGTGGAAGGATTGCACGATCATGAAGGCATTTAAAAATTCAAATGTGTTTGATGGGGGTCACGGCCCAGGTGGCGGTTCAGGTGGAGGCGGCTTCCAGGGCCCGGGCGCCGGTTCAGGCGGAGGAGGTTTTCACGGTCAGGGTTATCCTGGTCACCAAGGAGGATATAATCAGCAACCCGGCCAGGGTAATCAGTAGCAGCAGTCTGGTTATCAGAGCAACCCGAAGCAGCTGAGTACTGGGCAATATCATGTATTTACCACCAGTTTATGTAAGAGGGACCAAAAACTTCACAAGAGAGTCGTCAATGCCGTTGAGCCAGCGGTTCCACATTATCTACGTTGGTCAGAGCAGCCTATTGTGTGGAGCAGAGAGGACCACCCGCCCCGGGTTGATAATCCGGGTCACTTGGCTTTGGTAGTGGCACCTCAGGTCGGTAGATACAAGTTTACTAAGGTACTCATGGATGGAGGCAACAACATCAACATCCTTTACTATGAGACATTCCGCCGGATGGGATTGACTGATAAAAATCTTAAACAATCCAACACTGTTTTTCACAGTGTAGTACCTGGTAAGTCAGCATACCCAGTTGGTAAGATTGAACTAGAAGTAGCCTTTGGGGATGAGTATGACTCCAGAGCGGAGAAATTGACCTTTGAGGTGGTTAAGATCAAGAGCCCATATCATGTTCTGTTTGGGCGGCCGGCTTACGCCAAGTTCATGGCTCGGCCGTGTTATGTGTATTTGCAGCTCAAGATGCCGGGTCATAAGGGTACCATTACGGTACATGGGAGCCGGAAGATAGCCTTGGAGTGTGAAGAAGGTGATGCTGCCTATGCTGAATCTGTCTGTGCAACAGAAGAGTTAAAGTTTTACAAAGATCATGTTGACCCGGCGGACATGACATCATTAAAGAAACCCACAATAGAGCATGAGCCGGTGTTGAAATTCAAATCAGCTGATGACACTAAGATGGTTGATTTTGTGCCTGGCGACTCATCCAAACAGTTCATCATCAGCACAAACTTGGATCCAAAATAGGAAAGCACGCTCATCGAGTTCATCCGTGAGAACCGGGCCATCTTTGCATGGAAACCTTCAGACATGCCGGGTGTCCCGAGGGAACTCGCTAAGCACACTCTTAATATTGATCCAAAATTCAAACTTGTCAGACAGTTTCTTTGACGGTTCAATGACGAAAGGTGCAAGGCCATTGGAGAAGAGGTGGCCCGGCTCTTAGCAGCCGGGTTCATTGTGGAGGTCTTTCACCCAAAGTGTTTAGCTAACCCGGTGCTTGTACTAAAAAAGAATGGCACCTGGCGTATGTGTGTAGATTACACCGATCTGAACAAAGCTTGTCCGGCTGATCCTTTTGCTCTCCCCCGTATTGATCAGATCATTGATGCTACTGCGGGTTGCGCACGTTTGAGTTTTTTGGATGCTTATTCCGGTTATCATCAGATTAAGATGGCGATCAAGGATCATGAGAAGACAACTTTTATTACTCCCTTTGGAGCTTTTTGCTGTGTGTCTATTCCTTTTGGGCTTAAAAGTGCCCAGGCGACTTACCACCAGTGTGTGTAGAATTGTCTTCGCGATCAGATTGGGCGTAATGTTCATGCTTATGTGGATGATATCGTGGTGAAAAACAGGAAAGAGGAAACCTTCATCACAGATCTGAAAGAGACTTTTGATAATCTCCGGGTCTACAAGATGATGCTTAACCCGGCCAAGTGTGTTTTTGGAGTCCCAGCTGGCAAGCTTTTGGGTTTTTTGGTGTCCAACCGAGGTACTGAAGCTAACCCGGAGAAAATCAAGGCAATTACATCCCTAGCCAAACCAACATGCATCAATGATGTTCAGTGGCTGGTGGGTCGTGTTGCTGCTTTGAGCCGGTTCATAAGCCGGTTAGGGGAAAATGCAATGCCTTTGTATTAGATGATGAAGAAAACAGATGTTTTTGTTTGGAGCGAGGCTGCGGACGCTGCTTTTGAGGATCTGAAGACACAACTTGCTGAGCCGCCGGTCCTGGCTGCTCCAATTGAGAAGGAGCCGCTATTGTTATACGTGGCTGCCAACTCACGGGCTGTTAGTGTGGCTATTGTGGTGGAGCGCAAGGAGACTGTCAAAGAGCATCGGGTTCAACGGCCGGTTTATTACGTTAGTGAAGTACTAATTGAATCTAACCAGCGATATCCACATTGGCAGAAGCTTGTATATGGGGTGTTCATGGCAAGCCGGAAGCTTAACCATTACTTTTAGGGACATCCAATCACTGTGGTTAGCTCTGCTCCTTTGGGAGACATTATTCAAAATACAGAAGCCACTGGGCGAGTCGCCAAGTGGGCAATTGATCTTGGATCTCATGGGTTGAAATATGTTCCACGTACTGCAATCAAATATCAAGCCCTGGTTGACTTCATCAATGACTGGACGGAGATGCAGATGCCAGAAGAGAGACCAGACAACACGTATTGGACTATTCATTTTGATGGGTCTAGACAGTTGGAAGGCTCAGGGGCTGGATTTGTGTTAACTTCCCCATGAGGTGACAAATTTTGTTATGTGTTACGGTTGATGTTTCCTTGCACTAACAACCCGACAGAGTATGAAGCCTTGCTCCATGGTCTTTGAGTGGCGAAAGAGATGAGCTTGAGCCGGGTCAGATGTCTTGGCGACTCGGATCTAGTGGCTCAACAGGTATCTGGCAAGTGGGATTCCAAGGACCCTCTCATGGCGGCTTATCACCGAGAGGTTGATGTTGTTGCAGGACATTTTAAAGGTTATCAGGTGGAGCACATTGACCGTCGAAAGAACGAAGCAGCTGATGCCTTAAGCCGGTTGGGGTCTCAGCGTAAGCCGGTGTCACCTAACACCTTTTTGGATGTTTTGCATAACCCCTCTGTCAAGTTGCCCACAGAAGAAGATTTAGCTGTTCCTGACCCGGAGGCTCATTTGGTGGCGGCTCTTCATGTCATCCTAGATTGGACGGTGCCGTTCTTGGCTTACATGACCTGGGGAGAGTTGCCAGCGGATGAGACCCTGGCTCGACAGATAACCCGGTGATCTAAGTCCATGACGATTTTAGATGGAGAGTTATATCATCGCAGTGTTTCCGGAGCGTTTCAGCGGTGTGTTTCCCCCAAAGAAGGTCAAGAAATCCTTCGTGAGATCCATGAAGGCGATTGTGGGCATCACGCCGGGTCAAAATCTTTAGTGGCCAAGGCATTTCGTCATGGTTTTTACTGGTTGACGGCTCACACTGATGCAGAAGATCTGGTCAGTAGTGTGATGGATGTCAAAAATTTGCACGACGAACACATGTGCCGGCTAAAGAGCTCCGGATGATTCCAATCACTTGGCCGTTTGTAGTCTGGGGGCTTGACATGGTGGGACCTTTCAAAAGGTCTAAGGATAAAAAGACACATCTCCAGGTGGAAGTTGATAAGTTCACCAAGTGGGTTGAGGCAGAGCCTGTGAGTAAATGTGACGTAGCCACGGCGGTTCAGTTCATGAAAAAAGTGATTTTCCATTTCGGTTTTCCACATAGTATTATCACTGACAATGGCACTAATCTGTCGCAAGGGGCTATGGAAGAGTTTTGTCAACGAGAACACATCCGGCTTGATGTTTCTTCTGTAGCTCATCCTCAATCCAATGGTCAAGCTGAGAGAGCCAATCAGGAAATTTTGAAATGGCTCAAACCCCGGCTTATGGTTCCTTTACAGCGAATGTTGGGTTGTTGGTTAGAGGAATTACCCTTGGTGTTATGGAGTATCAACACTACGCCCAATAGGTCTACGGGTTACACACCTTTCTTCATGGTTTATGGAGCAGAAGCAGTATTGCCTAGTGACATCCTTCATGACTCGCCCCGTGTGGCGGCTTATGTTGAAGTTAATAATGAACAAGCCAGACAGGATGCACTTGACTTGTTGGATGAAGAAAGAGACTTAGCAGCGGCCCGGTCAGCAATTTATCAACAGGACCTGCGTCGTTATCATGGCCGCCGGGTTAAGTCCAGGACTTTTCAGGAAGGCGACTTGGTGCTCGGGCTCATCCAGGATATGTCAGATGCACACAAGTTATCCCCGCCTTGGGAAGGACCTTTTGTGGTCAGTAAGAACTTAAACAACGGGTCATATTACCTCATTGACGTTCGAGAGCACAAAGACTCACGTAAGTCGGAGGAAGAGACCCGCCGGCCGTGGAACATTGCTCAACTTCGGCCATACTACACCCGAGCCACCGGCTCTCATCATGTACATACGTTCACATTGTATATACCATGATAAGCAATAAAGTAAGACCATCGGTCTCTTTTCTTTTCAAAGACTATGTTTTTTCTCATTTTCAAAAGACTATTAAGGAGCTGATCATATTTGAATCAAGTCTAACCTTTTTTGCTCCGGCTTATGATCGTATCCGAATCTAGCTGCAAATCTCATGGTCACTTGGGGGCTTCCTGTTCAAACATAGGTCGTATTCGAACCAAAGAGAACATAGCTGTCGTAACCCTCTTGATCGGCTCAAGGCCAAAACTCACTTGGGGGCTTCTTGATCGTATCTGAATCATAGCTTAACCCCTTTTGAGTCCGACTTGGATCGTATTCGAATCAGGGTCATTAAAAACCTCTCAAGGTCATTTGGGGGCTTCCTGTTCAAACATAGGTCATATTCGAACCAAAGAGAACATAGCTGTCGGTACCCTCTTGATCGGCGCAACGCCAAAGCCACGGGGGGCTATATGGTCGTTCTCGAACCTTAGCTTAACCCCTTTGGTCCGGTTTACTGATCGTATTCGAATCAAAAACCCCCACCTTTTTTAATACAGGATTAAATTATTTTTATCTATTGTTTGCTTTTTTGTTGTTTCAATGGTACAAACAATTAGCCTGGTCCTTTTCACCGGCTCGACTATTTGACAGCATAGCCGCCCGGGTCATTCACACCGGCGGCTTACGGATCAAAAGGTACAGCCTACCAAGGTATAGTAATCATTGAGTATTCAAAAAAGCATAAAGGTTGAATTATCAAATTCATCACCCGGGTTATTTAAACCGGCGATCTAAAGATCAAAAGGGACAAGGTATGGTTATTACTTATACACACTTACCTGTTGTGTTAACTAAAGAGTTAGTTTTAAGCCCTTATCCTTTATTTATATTTGTCTCCGGTTTTTATTTAGGTAGATATATTGGCTATAAATTAGGTGTTTAAACCCGTTTGGTTTTAAACCACCAAGCCAGTCTTTTCTTTGTATTTACAGGAACAAAGTTCAAGCATTGCAGAGACAAAACATTAAACGATGCATACATTGGCATCTGGAAACACACATTCACATAGAAGTATTTTATGCGCGATGGCATAAGCAAACATGCGGTGTTTTAACAACTAAGTTATTACAAGGCTTTATAAGCCCATGAAGATGCTCATTGTCCCTCCCTTGCCGGTTCGCCACCTTCTGTTTGCTGGAAGTTGGGTTTTGACCAATCAAAGCCATTCACGGCGACAAATTCAGCTTCGTCATCGATCAGGCTGACCGAGCCAATCTCTGGGGCAAATGTATCTTCTCTCACTGGTGGGATTAAATCTGTTACTTTGTATGAGAGAGTGGCCATCTTCTTATTTTCACTATCAAAACCCGGCTAGTACTTGTCAACGTTGGTGTCATCTCCAAGGCTAGTCGCTTGAGGCCGGACTTCGCGTACACAAGCCATGAAGTCATCTTGATCAAAAGGAGACCCGTCCTCCTTCATGGTGGGATAGCCTCTTGTTATGTCCGCCGGGTCTAGGTCTGGCACCCAAGCCTTGGAGCGGCTTAGGGCAGTCAAAGCTCCGGCTCGCGCGCAGGAGCATTTTACTTCTTGGAACCTGGCAGGAAGGATGGACAACTTCTTCAGGACGTCGCTGAGCCGGTTGGATCCTTGATTAGCAGGAGAGATGGCGGCCAGAGCTCGTTGTGCGCCAATATACAATTGTTCAACTAAAGTATATACTGCTTTCAGTTTAATCAACGGGTCTTGGCTCAGATTCTTGCTTCCAGGACCTGCATAAATTTTTACACGCAAAGTCAGTCCGCGGCTTATATTCCGGTTTGACAAAAACACATAAAAGGTCAAGTCAGGCAAACTTATGAAAGATAGCAGCTACCATCTGAGACACCCGCCCCTTTAACCCGTTCAGCTTGGCTGAAATCTCTTTCAGAGTTGTTTCGGCTGTCTCAGCTTGTTGGGTCAGAAGTGTTTTTTCCTTTTCCCAAGTTTTCTCCTTGGCAGCAAAGTTGGTCTTCAAATTTTCCGTTGCAGAGAGGCTTATTTGCAGTTTGGAGTTAGAAGATTTGATTTCTGTCTCCTGATTTGCTAGCCGGGTCTTTGCGTCAGCCAATTGAGAGTTCAATTCAGATAAGGCATTCTGTAAAACATTCGGATGAGTCAAGACTTGGTTTCAAATTCAAATTTAAGATTCAAGTATCAAACACTTTACAAACAAACCACTTGTAAAGTACTTGACACTTGGGGGCTAATGTATTCCAAATCAAATTTCTACGACTCTACAAACATATTTAAAGTCCCAAGCACCTTACAAAGTAACAGCACTTGGGGGCTAATATATGCAGTTCAGCAAGTTTATCAAGGTTAAACCGAAGCATTAAGTACTTTGAAGACGGTCTTAACAACAATTTTTAGGTATCGATTCATTTATGATCAAAATGAACCGGTCCTTGGGGACTACAGGTGAAGCTTTGTTTTTATCATTGATTCAGAGGTAAAAGTCTTGACCTATATTTTACAGTCTACAGGTTATTCTGTTTCTCTCATAATCTGAAGACTTGGGGGCTGAAGGAATACAAGTAAACCGGAAAAAACATACCTCATACTTCAACTGAATCTGCTTGACCATCTCGATCTCAGACTCGCGACTGGAGTGTACATGACTGAGATAGCCGGATAAAATGTCACTGGCATTGAGACGGTCATAGTTGGCAACGTCAAAGCAAACCTTCTGCCTCTCCAATGCCTCTTGCTTTGCTGTACACCGAGCCAGCACCGTTGGGTTCCCCGGCTCAACAAAGCAACTCCCAGTAATTTGAACATCTTGAGCAGGTGGAGATGGCAGGTTGGTTGAGCTTGACGGTCCAGCTGTAGAAGGATTCATAGTGGCTTTGTCAAAAGACGGCTCTGGAGGATTTGCTTCATTGTCAATAGGCGGGTCTTATGGAGCGTCAGTTAATGGAGAAGGCATCCTAGCCGAGTCAGATGCCAGCACTGGCGGGTCTTCCGCTGGTTTTGTTGCCTTCGCCTTTTTTTGTTTAAGCTTGGCCGCTAAGAAAAAATATTGCAGGATTGTCAGTATAAAGATAAAATTGAACAACCCAAAAGAAAGGAGGATTACTGATTACCCGAGAGCAGTCTTGAAAGCCGGGAATTGGGTTTGCGAAGAGTCGCCAGAGGAACGAGACACCTCCTGAAAGAATAAAAAAGAGTTCACAGAAATACAAGGAGAAGGATCCATTAAGAAGAGTTGAAGACAGAAATAAGTAAACATCATTCGGATGTTTCTGAGGAGTTTGTTGAAGGACGACAGCCGGTTCATCTTCAAACCCGGCTTCACGGTGGCTTTCATGTTGTTGTTTTTTCAAATGAAAGTTGGGATCCAAGTGAGCTAAAGGGTTAGAAAACCTTACTTTACGGATCACTCGTCGAACTTTGTGTCTTGGTAAGGGCTTCGAGTCAGAGGAAATAATAGTTACCTCAGCTTCCCCAGCCTGACTGGCCCCAGTGTCATCCTGGTAAGGATCGGTGTCAATAAGATTGTTAAAAAATTGGCCAAGGGAATCAAGGGCTACCTCCGAGTCAGATGTGTCATCAAGTTTCATCAAATCTTCAGCAGTGGTCTTCTTTTTCTTTCTTCGATCTCCGGGTCGTTTTCTTGGCATTCATGGCGGCGATTTTCGCCTTCTTGGCAGCTTCGTGGTCATATTTCACTTTCCAAAAGTTAGAATTAGCCTACAAAGACAAGAGGAAGGATCAGTGCTAAACAATACGGCTGGGCAAAATACAAATGAAAAGAGATCAGAATATCCTTACTTCTGGTACCGGGTTAAGTTTACAGAAGGGATTTAACCCAACAATACTGCAGTCTTCATATTTCCCATTCACCAAAAGGTTTGACATTGAGACAATGTCTTCTTCGGTTAGTTGAATCGGGCTATGACGAAGAGAGTCGTCCGGGCCTCCACCATATTCATACATCAATTTTGACCGACGGCTTAATGGAATAACCCGCCATGAGATCCAGCAGCGGGCCAGATCAACTCCGGTTAAACCATTCCCCAACAAAGCGTTGATTCTTCTGATGGATGGAAGCAGCCTCTTGCGTTCCGCAGCAGTGAGTTTATTTGGAAGTGTGAACTTGGAGTCAAGACAATTGGGGCGGTAACCCGGAAGTGGCTTCTCGTTGGCTGGTGAGATGTCCTGACAGTAAAACCAAGTTTGGTTCCAGTCCTTTGGGTGACTTGGTAAAACTATGAGAGGGAAGACAGCACCCTGCCGACGCTGAATTGAGATGCCTCCAAGCTCTAAGCTAGGGCCGTTGGTGCACTCGTTCTGCCGGTTCAGATAGAAGTATTCTCTAAACAGTTCTACAGTCGGCTCTTGCTGAAGATATACCTCATAGAGCACTTGGAAATTACAAATATTAGATATGGAATTGGGCCCAATGTCCTGAGGATGGAGTTTGAAAAAGTTAAGGACCTCTCTGAAGAACTTTGAACCGGGCGGTGAGAAGCCACGGTTCATGTGGTCAGTAAAGACAATCACCTCGCTGTCTTTTGGATTGGGTCATTCTTCTTCCGGGTTAGGAGCACGATAAGACATGACGGTTTTTGAGGGTAGAAACCCAATGAGGAAGAACTCTTGTAAACGATCCTCAGTTATGGTTGAGGGGACCCAGTTACACATGGTGGGTGTCTTTGACGGCATGATGTGCAAGGAACTGAAAAAGAGAAGAACAACATGTCAGTTTAGTTTACGATAAGATTAACAGTCAAAGGATGAAGATGTAAAACAAGTAACGGCGGCTTAACTAAAGGCTAATGACATATAAGGAATAGAAAGCTGGAGCGGTAAGCCGCCATGACTACAGATTCTTTCAGAAAGCGAATCCAGCTAAGTCTTGGCGTAAACAAGTTTTTAGCAAGCTGTCATTATTATTTTGGATCAAATGGCTGTCCCAAAAAGAAAATATTCTAGACCTAAAAATCTAGTACAGATGAGTTCATTAGCTATAATGAAGCATCCATACAGGAAAAAGGGATCTACTGATATAAAAAATGGATGCAAAACAACTACCGCGCGAGTTATATTTCCTTTTTGGATCAGAAGAAGTTGCGGAAGAAGAGCTACAAGAAGATCTGTGATGAACAAGCGAAGAACACTGATGAACTCGTAACCCTAATACAGATCTAGATGCGTGAGAAAGAAGGAACTTACAAGATGCGGATCTACTGCGAAGAGTTGCCGCATCTCTCTGGACGAACTCAGGGTGGTGCAGCGGCCGACGCTGAGGGCAACGGTGAGTGCTACAGTGGCGGCGGAGCTCGAGAAGCAGGGAGGCAGCGACAGGAAGAAGACAGAGAGAGAGAAGAATGAGGAAGGCCGGGGCAAGCCTATTTATAAGGACAAGATGCGAACAGACAGGTGCGAAAATCAAGGGAGAACCAAATGATGGTTATCCAGCTATATAGACGCCTCGATTCTCGGGAAGCATTAAAGATAAAAGGTCCGTTGGAAGATGACGTCATGGAAGTTTTTTGTGTTTTCAAAAGATGACGTCACGGCGGGTTACAGAGTTTTTCAGACAGAAGAAAATGGATTTCATCTAAGTATTGAAGATTGACAAAGAACAAAGTTCAAAGTCAACCTGGGGCCTAATGTTGGGGATATAGCTACCAGGTATGACCCGCCCAGGAGGGGCCGGGTCAACCCCAATGGCGGGTTACGGAAAGAAGCCCAGTAATATTCAAGGTGATAGTGTATTAAGAATTGTAAAAGGCATAAGCCCAAAGGCGGCTTAAGGCCCAACATTGTAAACTGACTTATGTAAAGAAAGGCTTGTAGAGAAAGGCATGTAAAAGAAGTAACCGGGCCAGAAACGTTTTATGAGCCGGCCAGGACTCTGTAGGCCGCCAGGCGTCAACTCGTGTATATAGGGGGACGACCCGGCGGTGGCTTAGGGCAAGAAACAACCAGATCGATAACCAAGTCGGCGAGTTGAGCCCCTTGGAGATCGAAACCTCAGCAATACCAATCCCAATTAGACGTAAGCTTTTACCTTCATCGTAAGGGGCCGAACTAGTATAAAAACTCTCTCGTATCCTTTGTCCCAATTAACCCCTTTAAGCTTCCCAGTGCGATGGCCCTACGACTAAGTCCTTGCTCTAGGACATCTGTCGTGTCAACTCTCCGACACAAAGAGTTGTCATTTGATGAACGGGATCACATCATTAGAGAATGATGTGATTGACTTGGCCCATCCATTAGCTTAGCATGATGATCGTTTAGTTTGTTGCTATTGCTTTCTTCATAACTTATACATGTTCCTATGACTATGAGATTATGCAACTCCCGAATACCGGAGGAACACTTAGTGTGCTATCAAACGTCACAAGGTAAATGGGTGACTATAAAGATGCTCTACATGTGTCTCTGATGGTGTTTGTTGAGTTGGCATAGATCAAGATTAGGATTTGTCACTCTGATTGTCAGAGAGGTATCTCTGGGCCCTCTCGGTAATGCACATCACTATAAGCCTTGCAAGTAATGTGACGAATAAGTTAGTTACAGGATGTTGCATTACGGAACGAGTAAAGAGACTTGCCGGTAACGAGATTGAACTAGGTATTAAGATACCGATGATCGAATCTCGGGCAAGTAACATACCGATGACAAAGGGAACAACGTATGTTATTATGCGGTTTGATCGATAAAGATCTTCGTAGAATATGTAGGAACCAATCTGATCATCCGGGTTCCACTATTTGTTATTCACCAGAGATGAGTCTCGGTCATGTCTACATAGTTCTCGAACCTGTAGGGTCTGCACGCTTAACGTTCAGTGACGATCGGTGTTATGAGTTTATGTGTTTTGATGTACCGAAGGTAGTTCGGAGTCCCGGATGTGATCACGTACATGACGAGGAGTCTCGAAATGGTTGAAACATAAAGATTGATATATTGGACAACTATGTTCGGACACCGGAAGTGTTCCGGGAAGTTTCCGATAAAACTAGAGTGTCGGAGGGTTACCGGAACCCCCCCTCCCCCGAAGTTATTGGGCCCTTAGTGGGCTTTAGGGGAGAGAGAGGGCAGTAGCCAGGAGGTGGCGCTCCCCCCCAAGGGAGTCCGAATTGGACTAGGGTGGCGCGGCCCCTCTTTCCCTCTCCCTTCCCCTCTCCTTCCTTCCCCCTCCTAGTAGGACTAGGAAAGGAGGAGGATTCCTCCCCCCTTGGCGCGCCCTCTAGTGCCGTCCGGCCTCCCCCTCCCCTCCTTTATATACGGGGGAGGGGCACCCCACAGACACACAAGTTGATTGTTTTAGCCGTGTGCGGTGCCCCCTCCACATATTTCCACCTCAGTCATATCGTTGTAGAGCTTAGGCGAAGCCCTGCGTCGGTAACTTCATCATCACCATCATCACGCCGTCGTGCTGACGAAACTCTCCCTCGACCTCAGCTGGATCTAGAGTTCGTGGGACGTCACTGAGCTAAACGCGTGCAGATCACAGAGGTGCCATACCTTCGGTGCTAGGATCGGTCGGATCGTGAAGACGAATGACTACATCAACCACGTTGTCATAACGCTTCCACTTATGGTCTACGAGGGTACGCGGAGAACACTCTTCCCCTCTCATTTTTATGGATCGCCTAGATGGATCTTGCGTGTACGTAGGAATTTTTTTGAAATTACTGTGTTCCCCAACAGTGGCATCCGAGTCAAGTCTATGCGTAGATGTTATATGCACGAGTAGAACACAAAGGAGTTGTGGGCGTGGGTATATACATATTGCTTGTCATTACTAGTTGATTCTTGATTCGGCGGCATTGTTGGATGAAGCGGCTCAGACCGACATCACGCGTACGCTTACGCTTACGCGAGACTGGTTCTACCAACGTGCTTCGCACACAGGTGGCTAGTGGGTGTCAATTTCTCCAACTTTAGTTGAATCAGATTCAATGAACAGGGTTCTTTCTGAAGATCAAAAAGAAATCACTATACTACGTTGTGGTTTTTGATGCGTAGGTAAGAATGGTTCTTGCTCAGCTAGTAGCAGCCACGTAAAACTTGCAACAACAAAGTAGAGGACATCTAACTTGTTTTTGCAGGGCATGTTGTGATGTGATATGGTCAAGACATGATGCTAAATTTTATTGTATGAGATGATCATGTTTTGTAACAGAGTTATCGACAACTGGCGGGAGCCATATGGTTGTCGCTTTATTGTATGAAATGCAATCGCCATGTAATTGCTTTACTTTATCACTAAGCGGTAGCGATAGTCGTAGAAGCATTAGTTGGCGAGACGACAATGATGCTTCGATGGAGATCAAGGTGTCAAGCCGGTGACGATGGTGATCATGATGGTGCTTTGGAGATGGAGATCAAAGGAACAAGATGATGATGGCCATATCATATCACTTATACTTGATTGCATGTGATGTTTATCTTTTATGCATCTTTTTTTTGCTTAGTTCGTCGGTAGCATTATAAGATGATCTCTCACTAAATTTCAAGGTATAAGTGTTCTCCCTAAGTATGCACCGTTGCTACAGTTCGTGCCGAGACACCACGTGATGATCGGTGTGATAAGCTCTACATTCACATACAACGGGTGCAAGCAAGTTTTGCACAAGCAGAATACTCGGGTTAAATTTGACGAGCCTAGCATATGCAGATATGGCCTCGGAACACTAAGACCGAAACGTCAAGCATGAATCATGCAGTAGATATGATCAACATAGTGATGTTCACCATTGAAAACTACTCCATCTCATGTGATGATTGGACATGGTTTAGTTGATATGGATCACGTGATCACTTAGATGATTAGAGGGATGTCTATCTAAGTGGGAGTTCTTAAGTAATATGATTAATTGAACTTTAATTTATCATGAACTTAGTACCTGATACTATTTTGCATGTCTATGTTGTTGTAGATAGATGGCTTGTGATGTTGTTCCGTTGAATTTTAATGCATTCCTAGAGAAAGCTAAGTTGAAAGATGATGGTAGCAATTACACGGACTGGGTCCATAACTTGAGGACTATCCTCATTACTGCACAGAAGAATTACGTCCTGGAAGCACCGCTAGGTGACAAACCCACTGCAGGAGCAACACCAGATGTTATGAACATCTGGCAGAGCAAAGCTGATGACTACTCGATAGTTCAGTGTGCCATGCTTTACCGCTTAGAATCGGGACTTCAACGACGTTTTGAACGTCATGGAGCATATGAGATGTTCCAGGAGTTGAAGTTAATATTTCAAGCAAATGCCCGGACTGAGACATATGAAGTCTCCAATAAGTTCTACAACTGCAAAATGGAGGAGAATAGTTCTGTCAGTGAACATATACTCAGAATGTTTGGGTACCACAACCACTTGACTCAGCTGGGAGTTAATCTTCCTGATGATAGTGTCATTGACAGAGTTCTTCAATCACTGCCACCAAGCTACAAGAGCTTCGTGATGAACTATAATATGCAAGGGATGGATAAGACAATTCCCGAGCTCTTCGCAATGCTAAAGGCTGCGGAGGTAGAAATCAAGATGGAGCATCAAGTGTTGATGGTCAACAAGACCACCGGTTTCAAGAAAAAGGGTAAAGGGAAGAAGGGGAACTTCAAGAAGAACGACAAGCAAGTTGCTGCTCAAGTGAAGAAGCCCAAGTCTGGACCTAAGCCTGAGGCTGAGTGCTTCTACTGCAAAGGGACTGGTCACTGGAAGCGGAACTGCTCCAAGTATTTGGCGGATAAGAAGGATGGCAAAGTGAAAGGTATATTTGATATACATGTTATTGATGTGTACCTTACTAATGCTCGCAGTAGCGCATGGGTATTTGATACTGGTTCTGTTGCTAATATTTGCAACTCGAAACAGGGGCTACAGATTAAGCGAAGATTGGCTGAGGACGAGGTGACGATGCGTGTGGGAAATGGTTCCAAAGTCGATGTGATCGGCATCGGCACGCTACCTCTACATCTACCTCTGGGATTAGTTTTAAACCTAAATAATTGTTATTTGGTGCCCACGTTGAGCATGAGCATTATATCTGGATCTTGTTTGATGCGAGACGGTTAATCATTTAAATCGGAGAATAATGGTTGTTCTATTTATATGAGTAATATCTTTTATGGTCATGCACCCTTGATGAGTGGTCTATTTTTACTAAATCTTGATAGTAGTGATACACATGTTCATAGTATTGAAGCCAAAAGATATAGGTTTAATAATGATAGTGCAACTTATTTGTGGCACTGCCGTTTAGGTCATATTGGTGTAAAGCGCATGAAGAAACTCCATGCTGCTGGGCGTTTGGAATCACTTGATTATGAATCACTTGATGCTTGTGAACCATGCGCCTCATGGGCAAGATGACTAAGACTCCGTTCTCCGGAACAATGGAGCGAGCAATAGACTTGTTGGAAATAATACATACTGATGTATGCAGTCTGATGAGTGTTGATGCTCATGACGGGTATCATTATTTTCTTACCTTCACAGATGATTTGAGCAGATATGGATATATCTACTTGATGAAACATAAGTCTGAAGCATTTGAAAAGTTCAAAGAATTTCAGAATGAAGTGGTAAATCATCGTAACAAGAAAATTAAGTTTCTACAATCTGATCGTGGAGGTGAATATTTGAGTTATGATTTTGGTCTTCATTTGAAATAATGTGGAATAGTTTTGCAACTCACGCTACCTGGAACACCACAACGTAATGGTGTGTCCGGACGTTATAACCGCACTTTACTAGATATGGTGCGATATATGATGTCTCTTACTGATTTACCGCTATCGTTTTGGGGTTATGCTTTAGAGATGGCTACATTCACATTAAATAGGGCACCATCGAAATCCGTTGAGACGACACCTTATGAACTGTGGTTTGGCAAGAAACCCAAGTTGTCGTTTCTTAAAGTTTGGGGTTGCGACGCTTATGTGAAAAAGCTTCAACCTGGTAAGCTCGAACCCAAATCGGAGAAATGTGTGTTCATAGGATACCCAAAGGATACTGTTGGGTAAACCTTCTATCACAGATCCGAAGGCAAGATATTCGTTGCTAAGAATGGATCCTTTCTAGAGAAGGAGTTTCTCTCGAAAGAAGTGAGTGGGAGGAAAGTAGAACTTGACTAGGTAATTGTACCTACTCCCTTATTGGAAAGTAGTTCATCACAGAAATCAGTTCCAGTGATTCCTACACCAGTAAGTGAGGAAGCTAATGATGATGATCATGAAACTTTTGATCAAGTTACTACCAAACCTTGTAGGTCAAGAAAAGTAAGATCCGCACCAGAGTGGTACGGTAATCCTGTTCTGGAAGTCATTTTACTTGACCATGATGAACCTACAAACTATGAGGAAGCGATGATGAGCCCAGATTCTGTAAAATGGCTTGAGGCCATGAAATCTGAGATGGGATCCGTTTATGAGAACAAAGTGTGGACTTTGGTTGACTTGCCCGATGATCGGCAAGCCATAGAGAATAAATGGATCTTCAAGAAGAAGACTGACGCTGACATAAATGTTACTATCTACAAAGCTCGACTTGTTGCAAAAGGTTTTTGACAAGTTCAAGGAGTTGACTACGATGAGACCTTCTCACCCTTAACGATGCTTAAGTCCGTTCGAATCATGTTAGAAATTGCCGCATTTTATGATTATGAAATTTGGCAAATGGATGTCAAAACTGCATTCCTTAATGGATATCTTAAAGAAGAGTAGCATGTGATGCAACCAGAAGATTTTGTCGATCCAAAAGGTGCTAACAAAGTGTGCAAGCTCCAGCAATCCATTTATGGACTGGTGAAAGCCTCTCAGAGTTGGAATATACGCTTTGATAGTGTGATCAAAGCATATGGTTTTATACAGACTTTTGGAGAAGCCTGTATTTACAAGAAAGTGAGTGGGAGCTCTGTAGCATTTCCGATATTATATGTAGATGACATATTGTTGATCGGAAATGATACTAAATTTCTGAATAGCATAAAAGGATACCTGAATAAGAATTTTTCAATGAAAGACCTCGGTGAAGCTGCTTATATATTGGGCATCAATATCTATAGAGATAGATCAAGACGCTTAATTGGACTTTCACAAAGCACATACCATGATAAAGTTTTGAAGAATTTCAAAATGTATCAAGCAAAAAAAGGGTTCTTGCCTGTGTCACAAGGTGTGAAGTTGAGTCAGACTCAATGCCCGACTAGTGCAGAAGATAGAGAGAAAATGAAAGTCATTCCCTATGCTTCAGGCATAGGTTCCATCATGTATGCAATGCTGTGTACCAGACCTGATGTCTGCCTTACTATTAGTTTAGCAGGGAGGTACCAAAGTAATCCAGGAGTGGATCACTGCACAACGGTCAAGAACATCCTGAAATACCTAAAAACGACTAAGGATATGCTTCTCGTTTATGCAGGTGACACAGAGCTCGTCGTAAATGGTTACGTCGATGCAAGCTTTGACACTGATCCGGATGACTCTAAGTCACAAACCGGATACGTATTTTTATTGAATGGTGGAGCTGTCAGTTGGTGCAGTTCCAAGAAGAGCGTCGTGGCGGGATCTACGTGTGAAGCGGAGTACATAGCTGCTTCAGAAGCAACAAATGAAGGAGTCTGGATGAAGGAGTTCATATCCGATCTAGTTGTCATACCTAGTGCATCGGATCCAATAAAAATCTTTTGTGACAATACTGGTGCAATTGCCTTGGCAAAGGAATCCAGATTTCACAAGAGAACCAAGCACATCAAGAGACGCTTCAATTCCATCCGCGATCAAGTCAAGGAGGGAGACATATAGATTTGCAAGATACATGCGGATCTGAATGTTGCAGACCCGTTGACTAAGCCTCTCTCACGAGTAAAACATGATCAACACCAAGACTCCATGGGTATTAGAATCATTACAACGTAATCTAGATTATTAACTCTAGTGCAAGTGGGAGACTGAAGGAAATATGCCCTAGAGGCAATAATAAAGTTGTTATTTATATTTCCTTATATCATGATAAATGTTTATTATTCATGCTAGAATTGTATTAACCGGAAACTTAGTACATGTGTGAATACATAAACAAACAGAGTGTCACTAGTATGCCTCTACTTGACTAGCTCGTTAATCAAAGATGGTTAAGTTTCCTAGCCATGGACAAAGAGTTGTCATTTGATGAACGGGATCACATCATTAGAGAATGGTGTGATTGACTTGACCCATCCGTTAGCTTAGCATGATGATCGTTTAGTTTGTTGCTATTGCTTTCTTCATAACTTATACATGTTCATATGACTATGAGATTATGCAACTCCCGAATACCGGAGGAACACTTAGTGTGCTATCAAATATCAAAATGTAACTGGGTGACTATAAAGATGCTCTACAGGTGTCTCTGATGGTGTTTGTTGAGTTGGCATAGATCAAGATTAGGAGTTGTCACTCCGATTGCCGGAGAGGTATCTTTGGGCCCTCTCGGTAATGCACATCACTATAAGCCTTGCAAGCAATGTGACTAATAAGTTAGTTACGGGATGTTGCATTACGGAATGAGTAAAGAGACTTGCCGGTAACGAGATTGAACTAGGTATTGGGATACCGACGATCGAATCTCGGGCAAGTAACATACTGATGACAAAGGGAACAACGTATGTTGTTATGCGGTTTGACCGATAAAGATCTTCATGGAATATGTAGGAACCAATACGAGAATCCAGGTTCCGCTATTGGTTATTGACCGGAGATGAGTCTCAGTCATGTCTACATAGTTCTCGAACCTGTAGGGTCCGCACGCTTAACGTTCGGTGACGATCGGTATTATGAGTTTATGTGTTTTGATGTACCGAAGGTAGTTCAGAGTCCCGGATGTGATCACCGACATGACGAGGAGTCTCGAAATGGTCGAGACATAAAGATTGATATATTGGACGGCTATGTTCGGACACCGGAAGTGTTCCGGGAGGTTTCGGATAAAACTGGAGTGCCAGAGAACGGAACCCCCCCCCCCCGGGGGGGGGGAGTTATTGGGCCCTTAGTGGGCTTTAGGGGGGAGAGGGCAGCAGCCAGGAGGTCGCTCCCCCCCAAGGGAGTCCGAATTGGACTAGGGGATGAGGCGCGGCCCCTCTTTCCCGCTCCCTTCCCCTCTCCTTCCTTCCCCCTCCTAGTAGGACTAGGAAAGGAGGAATCCTAATCCTACTAGGAGGAGGATTCCTCCCCCTTGGCGCGCCCTCTAGGGCTGGCTAGCCTCCTCCTTCCCTCCTTTATATACGGGGGAGGGGGCACCCCATAGACACAAAAGTTGATTGTTTTAGCCATGTGCGGTGCCCCCCTCCACAGATTTCCACCTCGGTCATATTGTTGTAGAGCTTAGGCGAAGCCCTACGTCGGTAAATTCATCATCACCGTCATCACGCCGTCGTGCTGACAAAACTCTCCCTCGACCTCAGCTGGATCTAGAGTTCGTGGCATGTCACCGAGCTGGACGTGTGCAGATCACGGAGGTGTCGTACCTTCGGTGCTAGGATCGGTCGGGTCGTGAAGATGTACGACTACATCAACCACGTTGTCATAACACTTCCGCTTACGGTCTACAAGTGTACGTGGACAACACTCTTCCCCTCTGGTTGCTATGCATCACCTAGATGGATCTTGCGTGTACATAAGAATTTTTTTGAAATTACTGCGTTCTCCAACAGCTACAACCCATCTAACCCCAACCCCAGCGGAGAGTAACCCACTTCTAGTTAACACAACACCATGTCCACCACAGAGTACCCCCACACGACTAGTTTGTAAAGCAACTACAGTGCCCAAAGGACGAAGACCACCACAGTGAACCCAAACTCCACGTTTAAAGTGGAAGAGCAACTATTCTCAGGTCAGATTCCATAGCTATGGTCCATACTCCTTTGTTGTTGCATCACTGTATTTACTGATACCAACTACTTATGAATTTAAAGGATCCAACTGAAACTCCAATGGCGCAACAGGTATGTTTTAAACCTATTTCTTTAACTGGATTGCTGTTCTAACTTCTTGCTCTATGTTTCTTTCAGTTTCAGTTGTACAAATAGTTATGTTCTCATGTGATGCACATTGCAAGTGTTGCCAGTGCTATGTAGTTTCTCACACTTATATTCCATCTATGCTACTGTGTCTTAAAAATATATGATTAGAACTGTGTCTCTATCTTGATTTGGCAACATAAACTAGAACGATATGGACAATACAGTGACCATAGTACATAGATATTTTTGTCATGTTGTTATCTTGTCCACCTTACTACTGAACCGGTTTACCAAAATGGGTTTCATATACTACATGCTAAATATGTGACGTGTCTGCTTGTTTCTCTTGTAGAATGCGAACAAAATATTGGAGAAGAGCACCCCACTATGCAATGGTAGAGAAAGTAATCCAGATAAGGTTCAAGATAGTGAGACAACCATGTTGGTCTCCAAGAAAGGTGATAAAAACGATCTTGTAGATACTGAGACAACCCCACAGTCCTGCGTTGATGTAGTGTTCGAGTTACTGGCCAGTACCACTGGCACAAGCTCTTCGAACTCGCTGCCTGAATCACTTCGGCTTCTTCAGTCTCAGCTACAAGCTGAAAGGCATCAGTCAGTTGTGCTGGAGCAAGAAGCCGAAGGACTGAGGAAGTCCCTGCAAAATTCAGATGCATACTTTCTGGTGCAACAGCAAGCGCTGGAGGATTTAAGCGCCAAACAAGAGAAAGTTAATAAGCTTGCTAAGCATCTTGCCAGCATTATGGGTACCCAAGATATTGTTTCTTGAGCTCTTCTATAGTTGTATCAGTTCTGGACTTGTTTTGTTGCGGCGTTTATTTGCACTGGTCGCCAACTTTGACAACTAGTGTATGTGATATGCTGCTTTGTTCCCTATATTTGCACTGGTGGCGAACTTTGATGCCTAGTGGATGTAATATGTGTAATAGCCATGATAGCCTAGCGTAAGTTGCTTGCTTATTATTTCCTTGTTGTCTTGTTTATTTGTTTGCTTGTAGTCAGTGCAGTTCTTTTTCCGCGGTTTGCCAGTGGCCGCAATAACCATTTTTTTTAAAAACTAGGCCACAATAACCATGGGCTACATATTTACTGTAGTGACCCTGGGCCTCCTACGAGCCGTAGAAACAATGGGCCTTCTACGGGGAGTAGCATCAATGGGCCTTCTACGAGTCGTATAATCGATTGGCCAAACATGGGCCAATTGAAGGAAATATGCCCTAGAGGCAATAATCAAGTTGTTATTTATATTTCCTTATATCATGATGAATGTTTATTTATTAATGCTAGAATTGTATTAACCGGAAACTTGATACATGTGTGAATACATAGACAAAACAAAGTGACCCTAGTATGCCTCTACTTGACTAGCTCGTTAATCAAAGATGGTTAAGTTTCCTGACCATAGACATGTGTTGTCATTTGATGAGTGGGACCACATCATTAGGAGAATGATGTGACGGACAAGACCCACCCGTTAGCTTAGCATAATGATCGTTAAGTTTTATTTCTATTGCTTTCTTCATGACTTATACATATTCCTTTGACTATGAGATTATGCAACTCCCGAATACTGGAGGAACACCTTGCATGCTATCAAATGTCACAACGTAACTGGGTGATTATAAAGATGCTCTACATGTGTCTTCAAAGGTGTTTGTTGGGTTGGCATAGATCGAGATTAGGATTTGTCACTCCGAGTATCGGAGAGGTATCTCTGGGCCCTCTCGGTAATGCACATCACGATAAGCCTTGCAAGCAATGTGACTAATGAGTTAGTTGTCGGATGATGCATTACGGAATGACTAAAGAGACTTGCTGGTAACGAGATTGAACTAGGTATGAAGATACCGATGATAGAGTCTCGGCCAAGTAACATACCGATGACAAAGGGAATGATGTATGTTGTCATTGCGGTTTGACCGATAAAGATCTTTGTAGAATATGTAGGAACCAATATGAACATCCAGGTTCCGCTATTGGTTATTGATTGGAGATGTGTCTCGGTCATGTCTACATAGTTCTCGAACCCGTAGGGTCCGCACACTTAACATTCGATGACGATTTGTATTATGAGTTATGTGTTTTGGTGACCGAAGATTGTTCAGAGTCCCGGATGAGATCATGGACATGAAGAGGAGTCTCGAAATGGTTGAGAGGTAAATATTGATATATTGGACGATAGTATTCAGACACCGGAATGGTTTTGAAGTGTTTCAGACGATAGTCATTTTACCTCCTCTAGTTGCAACTCTAACAACAAAGTCATACACATTATTATTCATTTCATCAAGCAACTCTCTTTGAGATTTAGCAACTTGTTCTAGCTGGGTTTGAACCATAGAAGCATGCTTTCCAACACCTCTAACATCATTTGATATTCTAAATAACAAGTCACTCAAGCGAGCAATCATATCAGAATTGTATTTAAATTGTTCCATAACATTTGCATTGAAGTGGTCTTGTTTTCTAATATAATTTTCAAACTCATAAAGGCATTGACTAGGATTCATATTGTGGGGATTGTCATTATCATTAAATTTCATAAGAGAATTTACCTCTACCACCTTAGGAAGTGGTGGTGTATTAAACCCATGTATTTCTTCAAGGGACATTTACATCTATGCCCTTAACTCGAACCCACTACTCAGTTTTGCCCCTAATTTTTAGGTATGCTCAGTTTTGCCCCTCCGCCATTAGTTTCACTTATAGAAATGCCCTTCTCTATCATTACGGTCCGGTCAAAGGTCTTTGGACGTCCTGAAAAAATAGCAACAAAATCAAAAAAAATTGAAACTTTGTGGGATCAAAGATAATCATGTCTGCAAGGTGTGTACAAATTTTCATGCCATTCGGACACCCTGGGAGCTCGTGGCAAAGGAAAACATAATTTTTGTACGCATGTGAACCGTAAATTCAAAAAAATAGAAACAAAAATAAAAAAATAGGTGTGCAAGATGTGTGCACATTTTTGTTGTCTTTGGACATCGTAGGAGCTCGTGGAGAAAAAAACAAATTTTAGGTCAAAAAAACTTTGAAAAAATGCACTATTTTGTTTTTTTTCTCTAGAGCGCCTCATACGTCATTTGATCACCAAAACTTGCAAGCACCTTGTGCACTCAAGCCTCTTTGATGCCAAATAAATTCAATTTTTTTGAATTTTTTTGCTATTTTTTCAAATTTACTGCTCATAGGCATAAATTATTTTTGTTTTCCTTTGCCACGAGCTCCCGGAGTGTCCAACCAACACAAAAATTTGCAGCGCCTTGCGGACATGACTATCTTCGATCCCACAAAATTTCATATTTTTTTGATTTTTTTTGCTACTTTTTTCTGGACGGTCAAAGTACATTGACCGGACGGTAACGACGCAAAAGGGCGTTACTATAAGTGACACTAACGGCGGAGGGGCAAAACTGAGCATACCTAAAAATTAGGGGCAAAACTGAGTAGTGGGTTCGACTTAGGGGCAGAACTGGAATTGGCCCTTTCCTCAATAGGAGGTAATTTTTTAACATCCTCAGCTTTAATACCTTTTTCCTTCATAGATTTCTTTGCCTCTTGCATAACTTCAGTACTGAGATATAATATACCCCTCTTCTTCGGAGTGGGTTTAGGCGGTGATTCAGGAAGAGTCCAATCATCATAATTTTCTAGTACGTTATTCAATAATTCTTTAGCTTGTCCAACAGTTTGTTCCCTGAAAACACAACCAGCACAACTGTCTAGGAAGTCCCTAGAAGCGTCAGCTAGTCCACTATAGAAGATATCAAGTATTTCATTTTTCTTAAGAGGATGATCAGGCAAAGCATTAAGTAATTGGCAAAGCCTCCCCAAGCCTGTGGGAGACTCTCTTCTTTAATTTGAAAAAAGTTAAATATTTCTTGTAAGGCAGCTTGTTTCTTATGAGAAGGGAAATATTTTTCAGAGAAGTAATAAATCATATCCTGGGGACTACGCACACAACCAGGAGCAAGAGTATTGTACCAAGCTTTAGCATCACCCTTTAATGAGAAAGGAAATAATTTGAGAATAAAGTAATAGCGAGTTTTCTCATCATGAGTAAAAAGGGTGGCTATGTCATTCAACTTAGTAAGATGTGCCACAACAGTTTCAGTTTCATAACCATGGAAAGGATCAGATTCAACCAAAGTAATTAACTCTGGGTCGACAGAGAATTCATAATCCTTATCATCAGTAAATATAGGTGAAGTAACAAACTTAGGATCACATTTCATTCTAGCATTCAGAGATTTTTCTTTATACTTGCATAATAATTTATCTAGATCATCTCTATCTCTGCAAGCAAGAATATCTCTAGTTGTCTCCTAGCTCATAACATAACCTTCCGGTACCTTAGGCAATTCATATCTAGGAGGGCTAGTGATACGTCTCCGTCGTATCTACTTTTCCAAACACTTTTCCCTTGTTTTGGACTCTAACTTGCATGATTTGAATGGAACTAACCCGGACTGACGCTGTTTTTAGCAGAATTACCATGGTGTTCTTTATGTGCAGAAACAAACGTTCTCAGAATGACCTGAAACTTCACGGAGCAACTTTTCAGAAAATATGAAAAATACCTGCAAAAGATGAAGGCCAGGGGGGCCACCACCTCTCCACGAGGGTGGGGGCGTGCCTGCCCTCCTAGGGCGCGCCCCCCCTACCTCGTGGGCCCCCTGTTGCTTCTCTGACTCCAACTCCATATATTGTGTTTCGGGGAGAAAAAATCAGAGAGAAGAAATCATCATGTTTTACGATACGGAGACGCCGCCAAGCCCTAAAACCTCTCGGGAGGGCTGATCTGGAGTCCGTTCGGGGCTCCGGAGAGGGGAATTCATCGCCATCGTCATCATCAACCATCCTCCATCACCAATTTCATGATGCTCACCGCCGTGCGTGAGTAATTCCATCGTAGGCTTGCTAGACGGTGATGGGTTGGATGATATCTATCATGTAATCGAGTTAGTTTTGTTAGGGTTTGATCCCTAGTATCCACTATGTTCTGAGATTGATATTGCTATGACTTTGCTATGCTTAATGCTTGTCACTAGGGCCCGAGTGCCATGATTTCGGATCTGAACCTATTATGTTTTCATCAATATATGAGAGTTCTTGATCCTATATTGCAAGTCTGTAGTCACCTATTATGTGTTACGATCCGTTAACCCCGAAGTGACAATAATCGGGATACTTACCGGTGATGACCGTAGTTTGAGGAGTTCATGTATTCACTATGTGTTAATGCTTTGTTCCGGTACTCTATTAAAAGGAGGCCTTAATATCCCTTAGTTTTTGTAAGGACCCCGCTGCCACGGGAGGGTAGGACAAAAGATGTTATGCAAGTTCTTTTGCATAAGCACGTATGACTATATTCGGAATACATGCCTACATTACATTGACGAACTGGAGCTAGTTCTGTGTCACCCTAGGTTATGACTGTTACATGATGAACCGCATCCGGCATAATTCTCCATCACTGATCCATTGCCTACGAGCTTTCCATATATTGTTCTCCGCTTATTTACTTTTCCGTTGCTATTGCTATCATCACTACAAAATACCAAAAACATTTACTTTTACTACTGTTACCTTTTGTTACCGTTATCACTACTATCATATTACTTTGCTACTAAACACTTTGCTGCAGATATTAAGTTTCCAGGTGTGGTTGAATTGACAACTCAGCTGCTAATACTTGAGAATATTCTTTGGCTCCCCTTGTGTCGAATCAATAAATTTTGGTTGAATACTCTACCCTCGAAAACTGTTGCGATCCCCTATACTTGTGGGTTATCAAGACTATTTTCTGGCGCTGTTGCCGGGGAGCATAGCTCTATTCTTTGAGTCACTTGGGATATATATCTGCTTATCATTATGAAGAACTTAAGAGATCCAAAAAACCAAGATTTATCCCTCAACTACGAGGGGGGGTAAGGAACTGCCATCTAGCTCTGCACTTGATTCACCTTCTATTTTGAGTAAGTTTGCGACACCTACACCTGCTTCTGCTATTCGTTCTGATATGTCGCATGTTATTGATGATGCCACTTCTGCTATGCATGATACTTATGATGAAACTACTTCTATGCTTGATACTACTGTGCCACTTCGTAAATTTCTTGATGAACAACTTGCTAGAGCTAGAGAAATTGAAAATATTGAATATGATGATACTGATGAAAGTGATGATGAAGAATCACTTGTTATTCCTAAGGGTTGTGTTTTTGATCAAGAAGCTTCTTTAGCTATTTTAGCTTGAAAAAATAGGAATGAACTCAAAAGGTTATTAGCTAAATGGAGTAAGCAATCTCTAAATGCTAGAATGAAACCTGGGCCTGCTTTTGCTACTTCACCTATCTTTGTTACTGATAAGGATTATGAATTCTCTGTTGATCCTAATATAATTACTTTGGTTGAATCTGATCCTTTTCATGGTTATGAATCTGAAACTGTTGTGGCACATCTGAATAAACTGAATGATATAGCCACCCTGTTCACTAAAGATGAGAGAACTCATTACTTTTACATCCTTAAAATATTTCTGTTCTCATTAAAAGGTGATGCTAAGATATGGTTTAATTCTCTTGATCCTGGTTGTGTGCGTAGTCCCCAGGATATGATTTATTACTTCTCTGCTAAATATTTCCCCGCTCATAAGAAACAAGCTGCTTTAAGGGATATATATAATTTTGTGCAAATTGAAGAAGAGAGTCTCCCACAAGCTTGGGGGAGGCTTCTCCAATTACTTAATGCTTTGTGTGATCATCCTCTTAAGAAAAATGAAATACTTGATATCTTTTATAATGGACTAACCGATGCCTCCAAAGATTACCTGGATAGTTGTGTTGGTTCTATTTTCAGGGAAAGAACACCGGATGAAGCTGAAATTCTATTGAATAATATGTTGGCAAATGAAAATAATTGGACATCTCCGGAGCCAATTCCTGAGCCTATTCCTAAACCAACTCCGAAGAAGATGGGTATTCTATTTCTCAGTCCTGAAGATATGCAAGAGGCAAAGAAATCTATGAAAGAAAAAGGTATTAAAGCTGAAGATGTTAAGAATTTACCTCCTATTGAAGAAATACATGGTCTTAATTTACCGCCCGTTGAAGAAACATATAATCTTAATCCATTACCTATTGAACAAACTCATGGTCTTGATAACCCGACACAGGTAGTAAAGGTAAATTCTCTCTATAGATATGATAAAGCTGAAATCCCATTTACTAAATTTGCTAGCCCATGCTTAGATGAGTTTGATAAATTTATGGCTAAGCAAGAAGATTTTAATGCTTATTTTAGTAGACAATTGAAATACAATTCAAATATGCTTGAACACTTGGGTGATTATATGGCTAATGTCAAAGGTGAACTTAGACTTATTAGTAAACATGCTTCTATGGTTACCACTCAAGTAGAACAAGTACTTAAAGCTCAAAATGACTTGCTCAATGAACTGAATAGTAAAGATAATGATAATGTTGTTAGAGTTACGACTAGAGGTGGTAGAATGACTCAGGAACCTTTGTATCCTGAAGGCCATCCTAAAAGAATTGAACAAGATTCTCAGAGAAATAATATAGATGCACCTAGTTCGTCTAAAAAGGAGAAAAAGAAAAATGATAGGACTTTGCATGCTTCTAGTGAAACACCTGAGAATCCAAATGATATTTTTATTTCTGATGATGAAACTTAATCTAGTAATGACCCTGAAACTAGTGGTAATGTTAATGATAATGTTCATAATGATGCTCAACCTAGTAATGATAATGACATAGAAATTGAACCTACTGCTGATCTTGATAACCCACAATCAAATAACCAGCGTTATGATAAGAAAGACTTTGTTGCTAGGAAACATGGTAAAGAAAGAGAGCCTTGGGTTCAGAGACCCATTGTCGGTGTCAAAATCGGCGGATCTCGGGTAGGGGGTCCCGAACTATGGGTCTAAGGCAGATGGTAACAGGAGGCAGGGAACACGATGTTTTACCCTGGTTCGGGCCCTCTTGATGGAGGTAAAACCCTACGTCTTGCTTGATTAATATTGATTATATGGGTAGTACAAGAGTAGATCTACCACGAGATCGGAGAGACTAAACCCTAGAAGCTAGCCTATGGTATGATTGTATGTTATTGTTATGTCCTACGGACTAAAACCCTCCGGTTTATATAGACACCGGAGAGGGTTAGGGTTACACAAGGTCGGTTACAAAGGAGGAGATATCCATATCCGTACTGCCTAGCTTGCCTTCCACGCCAAGTAGAGTCCCATCCGGACACGAGACGAAGTCTTCAATCTTGTATCTTCATATTCTAACAGTCCTGCCAAAGGATATAATCCGGCCGTCCGGATACCCCCAAATCCAGGACTCCCTCAGTAGCCCCTGAACCATGCTTCAATGACGATGAGTCTGGCGCGCAGTATTGTCTTCGGCATTGCAAGGCGGGTTCCTCCCCCGAATACACCACAGAAGAATTTGAATACAAGGATAGTGTCCGACCCTGCAAAATAAGTTCCACATACCACCGTAGAGAGAATAATATTTCCACAAATCTAATTTGCTGACTTGTTTTGGCAACACGACATTATATCATGGCCTGGTGATTATTCGAACCGTTTCCTTTAACTAGCCCCGTACATAACGCGAGGCAGTTTTTTGACACGTCTTGTCAAAGCAGAGATCGTGTCCCCTTATCACGGGATTCTCATCAATACGGGCGTGGGTAACCCAACCGCGCCATCGATTACGGCGCTTGGGGTATAAGCGAGTTTTACCAGGCTAGTGGGGACGCATAGTTCCGTCCGCCCATATAAAGGGATAAGGTTTAACCTTTTTCTACCCATGCCTTCTTCCTCCTTGCTCATCCATTCTTGCACACTCGAGCTCCAACACCCAAGTCCACATCCTTTCCCTCAACCTCCTCCAAACATGTCCGGAGCGGGAGGCAACTGGATGGCTTCCTCCGTTACGGAGTGACATATCAAGAAGCTGCGCGGAGCCAGATACTTAGCCGCGAATATCGCGCATCGGCTCCCCCCGGGGCATATCGTCCCTACCCCGGAACCTCACAAGAGGGTAGTTTTCCTCCACCACTTCCTCCGTGGACTGGGGTTTCATGTTCTACTACGGGCTGGACTTTCATGATCTGGCCCCGAACTTCGTCATCAACATTTCGGCGTTCATCGTCGCGTGTGAGGCTTTCCTCCGCATCCGGCCCCACTTCATCATGTGGTTAAAGACCTTCAATATCAAGCCGAAGATGGTGGGAGGCCAACAAGCAGAATGCAGCGGAGCCATGGTGGGCAAGATGCCCAATGTTATATGGCTTGAAGGCTCCTTTGTGGAGACCATAAAGGGGTGGCAATCGGCGTGGTTCTACATCACCGAGCCGCGCGGCGCCAAATGGGTGGCGTCCCCCGAGTTTCGATCCGGATTCCCTACACGGCTTGTCGGATTTCGGGTTCCGGCAGACCCTTGAGGTTCAAACACTGGGGTGCGTGCGGAGATTTCGCCTCCTACCCACCTGCACCCCTCCGCCTCGCTAAGATCTAGGCTATGGGAAGAACGACACAAGGGACACAATGTATATACTGGTTCGGGCCACCATTGTGGTGTAATACCCTACTCCAGTGTGTGGTGTGGTGGATTGCCTCTTGGGCAGATGATGATGAACAATACAAGGAAGAACAGCCTCGCGATGGTCTGTTCTTGGCTGGGGGGGACGAACTGCTAGGAGGAGTTCAGTCACCCTTCTCTCTCTCTCGGATTTCGATCTTCTCTTCTTCGTCCTTCGCCTCTGCCTACCTACCCTGTGGGTGGATGGTCCTATTTATAGAGGCCCTGGTCCTCTTCCCAAATATCGAGCGGGAAGGGAGCCAACAATGGTGGGCTAATTTGAAGGGGGACAGCTAGTACTAGCTATCCTGACAAAAGTAGTCTTCGCCTGCACAAAGCTTTGGTGGTGACGCCGCCTTGGGCTCCACGATGACCTCCATCTTGCAGTCCTCCTGGTCTTGGTCTTGTTGCACCGAAATGGCAACCTTTGCCTGATGCCTCGGTACTCCACGGCTGCGCTTGCTCCCTTTGCACCAAAGATGAAAGGAGGACACTGCGCGGGCTGGCGCCCGCCTGGTGCCTTTGGTCGTCATGGCTTGCATCACGGGCACCTCGTGAGGTACCCCGCCTTGATCTCTCTGCCTCCTCGTGAGCCAGCCTGATGAGGTCGTGCCTGAGGAAGCTCCATGTCGTCCGCCCCGCGAGGCTTGGCCCCTCGCAAGGGTCTTGGGTCTGTGTTGATGAAGATGGGCCGTGCTAGGCCCCCCTTTGAGCCATGCCGCAGGCCGCAGGCAGACAAGTCTGGGGACCCCCGTTCCCAGAACGCCGACAGTAGCCCCCGGGCCCAAGGCACGCCCGGACTTGGCCGTGCAGGGAGGCGGAAGGGCAAGAGCGAAGCACCGCGGGCCCTAACAGCCTGCGGCCTTGGGCACCGCGTGGCGGTTGATTGGACGTGGGCGCCTTAGCAACCGCGCGAGTCGATAAAGGAGCGGCATCCGCCTAGGCTTTGCTTTTCACTTTCTCCAGTTGCTGCTCAGATCCCCTTTCTTGCGCCTCTCCTTCCTTCCTCCAAAATTTCCAGATCTACTCCGATCGCGTGACCTAGGAAGCCATGGTGCCTTGTCAGCCCCCGGCCGTAGCTTGGTACTCGTCTGCCCTGGACTCGCCGAGCATGTCGGAGGCGAGCCTCGCCCGGTTGCGCCGGATGGCGGCGGTGCAGGGCATCGACGGGGCGAAGGTGTTCAAGGCCGGCTCCGCCACCCCTGAGGGCCAAGGGAGAACCTTCTATCCGTTCTTCGTAAGTGCCATTGCTGCTGGCCTGGTGCGTCCCTTCTCCGAGTTCTTCTTCTCTGTCCTCCGCCATTATAAGCTACAGGCTCTGCATCTCCACCCCAACTTCGTCCTTCTCCTGGCAATCTTTGCCTATTACTGCGAGGCTCACGTAGGGGTGCAGCCTTCAGTGGCCTTGCTGCGCCACTACTTCTACCTCCGGACCTCTCGCGGTCCTGCTTCCGCGTGCACGAGCTTCATCGTGTACGGTGGCGCCATTGCCATCTCGAACCCCGGGAAAAGGATTGAGGGCTTCAGGAGCAAGTGGGTCTTGGCGGATGTTGGGCGCATCCACCCTCGGCTGATCTTGCCCACGGAGCAGCCCACGAGCTCCAGCGATTGCGGTCGAGCGGAGCTCGCGGACCCCCGCGCGAAGCTGGTGTTGGAGAAGATGGACACGGATCTGGGGCCGGCCAACATGGCGGCAGCGAAGCTGACCTGCGCGTCGCTGCTGAGGGAATTCCTGGAGCACCAGCTGGCTCCGCTTCGGTAGTACTCACTTCCGATGTGGAGGGCCCATCCGAGCCCCGCAGTCTTGGCCGACGGAGATCCGGCTGCGGTCCTCCAATCTCTGGTCGGGGGCGATGTGGCGAGGTTGGAGGGCGCTCCTACGCCCTTGTTCCTCCGCGACAACTGGGAGCAAGTAGTGGAGTCCATGCCCGTCTTCAACGAGGACGGGCCCGTGCCCATGGAAACTCCCGGGGAATCGGTGGACGTGTCCTCCGACGACTCTAGCGAAGAGGAGGAAGGAGGGGAGCGGGAAAAAGGGCCTGACTCCGAGGCGACTGACGGAGAGTCGAGAGCTCCCCTCCCCCGGCACAGGTCCCGTGTTCTCCGCCTCTCTCCGAGCGATGACGACGAGGATGATGACGAGCAGGACGGCGGGAGCTTGCCCCCGATCCCGAAGAAGGATAGGACCGGGCTGATCTCCCGCGGGTCTGCCCCGGCCCCGAGGCGGACCGCAGACGCACCTTCCGCTTCCAAGCTTCCCGAGGTTAACCCTTCTAACCGGCTTTCAGGCTTCAAATTTGGCCGGAGGCCACTCGAGCTCACTGGCGACGACTCGTAAGCGTTTGATTCTTGTCTTTATTTCTTGTTCTGCTTCTGAGGCTTGACGTCCGCATCTCATGGATAGGCTGGCGCCCGCAGCAAAGAAGACGAAGGGAGCTCCTGAGGTTCCATCCGTGGCAGCGCCTCTGCCCGCGAAGGAGGGTGACCGCGACGCACAGGCTTCTCCTGCCCAGTCGTCCTCGCGAGGCCTGGCTGAGCCGGCTGGGGCGAGCTTAGCCCCCACGACCCAAGTGACTCCCGAGGTGTCCTTGCCTGCTGCCGCCACTACAGCCGTTGGGGCGTAGAAGACTCCGCCTCAGGATGCTGTGACCGTGCTGCGGCCTTCTCCTCCGACACCACCGGCTGCTGTCTCTCCGACTCCTTCTGCCGTTTTGGATCGTGCTGCTGCTGAGCTGGACCGACTGCGGCAGGATCTTCTTGGCGCCGACCCTCGCTTGGTGGCCAGGCGCTTGGAGCTGGCTTCAGGATGGGTTCGCTCTGATGCTTCGATTCGGGTGGCGCTGGTCCAGGCCTCGACGGCTTGCGATGAGGAGAAGCAGGCCATCCTTGAGGCGAAGGCTGCTCGTGACACAGCCCTGGGGGAGGTGGTTGACGTCCGTGGTCGCTGCAAGGCGCTGGAGGACGAGCTGCAAGGCCTGCGGGACCAGCTCGCGAAAGAGGCCCGCCTTCACCAAGAGCAGGAAGAAGGCATGAAGGCTCGTGAGGCGGCCGTCAAGGAGAGGGAGGTCAAGCTCAGGAAGCGTCGCGACCGCCTAGGCGCGCTGGAGCAGGAGTTGGGGGCGAGGAAGGCCGAGCTGGACGACAAGGCCCTGGTTCTTGCCGAGGACCGTGTGGCCTTCACGGAGATGGAGGCGAAGGCTCGCTCCTCGCTGAGGACGCTTTACGACAGCGGCCTGGAGAGCCCGCTGGCTGGCGCCGAGGACGGCCCCGCCAAGCTGCTTCCCTTCCTGGTTCGTGCTCTTGAAGATGTCGCCCTTGGCCTTGGCCCCACGGCCGAGGCTGAGGCGCGTGTCCTGTCTTCTGCAGCACTGACGCGGGTCCTCACCCACATCTACCTTCGCGATCCCGGTGTCGACCTCGACAGCCTGCTGGAGCCAGTAAGCGGCGAGCGTGCCGCTGCCGCTGGCGAGGCCATGAAGGGTCGCGCGGAGGCTCTGCTGGGGAAGTTCCGGGCCTTCAACACCAAGCCGAAGCAAGGCGCTGCCGACCCCACTGCTCCATAAGGCGAACCCACTCCGCGCTGCTCCACCGCCGACAAGTGACTTCGTTGTGGCTCCTGTCCTGCCTTTAATTCCTGCACATGTATCTCAGTGTGGACTATAATATTTGCTTTTGAATTCCTTGAAATTTGCGCTTTTCCTTCCTACTTGCTTATGTTCTACGCCAGTAGAGCCCGGCCCCGCGCATACCTCACCCAGCGTTAGTCCCGACCGGAAACCAGGACGGGGCCAAGGAGTGAGGGGCTACATGACAAGTTAGGCTCCTGAGTCGCGATGCTCAGGAGTCCCCCTTGGCGCATGAACTGCAAGTAGGGAGGTGTGATGTGGGTGGATCTACCGTTCTACGTCTGTAGAGCCCGGCCGCGCGCGTACCTCAACCGTCGTTAGCCTTTCGGAACTAAGGAGTGAGGGGCTACGTGACTAGTTAGGCTCCTGAGTCGCGATGCTCGGGAGTCCCCCTTGATGCTCAAACGGCCTTTGTACCTTGGCTCCGCTCGGGGAGAGACGTGTGACGAACCAGTCCCGGGGGGGCCTGGCTGGGCGGCGTGCATCTGGGTGTGACCCAGGCGCAGCCCCTGTGCCCAGCCCCCTCGCGCGGCACTCCCGAGGGGAGGCGTTACGATGAGGCTAGACATTGAGCTCTGGGCTCCCTGAGGTTGATGCGGCCCGGGGGCCACCCTCAGTTGTTTATCACCAGCGCGGAGCATAGCACTTCTGTATGTGTACGGGCATAGCCGCTCCTCGGCAGTGTCGTCAGCCAGCACGGAGCATGGTGCTTCCACTGGTACGTGGGAGGGGGCCCCCTCCGGGAGGAGCCCCCGGGGCGTGTACAGCCCCGCCCTGACACGTGGCTGGCACGGTAGGGCCTGGCGAGGTGTATCTGGGCACCCGTGAGCCAGCGCAGGACTCACGGGGCCCTACCTCTAGGCGGGTTGCGCCTGGCACTGGGCCTTATCTTGTGATGTGTCCCTGCAAATTCGGTTAGATGTCGGCACTCTACGTCCTCGGGTCCCGGCCCTCGAGCTGGTCTCAGCCGTCGCTGGTATGCCAGGTCGCGATGCCGTGGACAAGGCTAGAGGGTGAGGGCTGGAGACCCAATAAGAGCCCTGAGTCGCGATGCTCAGGTACCCCCCCCCCTTTAATGTGCAAGTGGTCGGCATGGAGAAGAAGAGGTGCCGTGGACCGACATCAAATAATCAAGCATGGTAGGTCGAACGCATAACCGGAAATAAACGCAAATGGGATACATGCCACTGGGTCTGGCCCGAGCGACTTGGGGATCATGCAGCCTGAGGGGCGCCCCCAACAAGGTAAGCTAACAACATGAAATAAAAGGGATACATGCCACAGGGACGGACCCACGCGGCCTGGGAATAATGCAGCCCTGGGGGCGCTCCCAGCTGGAAGTGAAACTTGAAAGATGTCACCTGATGACGTTGAAGATGAAGGGGTGTTGGTGTAGCAGACTCGGTGGGCTGCGGAAGCCGATCCTCACGAGCCCCCAGGCCCAGGGGCCTCGGCAGGCTCCGGAGGCGCTGGTGGCTCCTCGCGGACCATCTCCATCTTCACCAGGGCCACAGAATGCCTGGCCTCTTGTGCCTCCATGATGCCCGTCATGAGGCGCTGGTACGTGGCAGCCACGTTTGGCAAGCCATAAGGCATGCGAACGTAGCTGTGGGGTGGACCTCCGTAGCGCCCCACTCGCGAGGGCCAGAGGCGCTCCAGAGAGGCGACTCGGTTGAGCCCTGGTATGTCGATGCAGACGTGCAGCCCACCATCCTCGCCTGGATGGGGAGCCACTGCTGCTAGGCGGCGGCCGCCTTTCATGACACTTGACTCCTGTAGCTCCTGAATGGCCTTGCTGACGAACTCATGAGGGTCTGGCTCTCTTTGCCTTACTCCTTCTTAAGGGAAACGTGCTTCGAAACACGCCTCCATGCGGTGCCCAAGCGCCTCCCTCGTGACCCTAGCCAGGTCGGTGGCCCTCCAGGGGAGAGCCCCCAAGCCCTGCCTGAGGAGGGTGCCGGGCGCACTTTCCTATGCGATGGAAGGAGGTTCCCCCTGGGCAGGCATGGGCCCAGAGGGGCCTGCCTCCTGAGGGGCCGGGGCGGACGATGTCTTCTTCTTCTTGGGGGCGGTCTCGGGAAGCCTCCTGCTTCCGCGATCCGGGTCTTCCAGTGACGTGGCATGAAAGGCTCGTTCCAGGGAACACACCGCGTCCTTCTCTTCACAGGGCACCGTGATGACTCCGCCACTTCCTGGCATCTTGAGGATGTTGTAGCCGTGGTGAGTTACGGCCATGAACTTGGCCAGCGCTGGGTACCCAAGGATGGCGTTGTACGGCAGGCGAATGTGAGCGACGTCGAAGTCGATGAGCTCGGTGCGGTAGTTGTCGCATGCCCCGAAGGTGACAGGGAGGCGGACCTGCCCAATCGGGACCGTGGAGCCGTCGGTGATTCCGGAGAAAGGCTTGGTTGGCTGAAGCTGGCTGTAGGGCACTTGGAGATTGTTGAATGTTTCCACGGACAGGACGTTGAGCCCTGCCCCACCATCGATGAGGGTCCTGGTGAACACCATGTTGCTGATGATTGGGGAACAAAGCATCGAGAGGACTCCGGCTGTAGCTGCACACTTGAGCTGATCTGCTGAGCTGAACGTGATGCCGCACGCCGACCACCTGAGAGGGCGCGTGGCTTCGAGCCTAGGAGGACTGCATTCACTTCGCGGGCGAACTGCTTGAAGATGCGTTGAGAGGCTGGGGCTTGAGCCCTGCCCAGGATGCAGGCGATCGCGCGCGGCTCTTGGAAGCCCCCAGCCCCCTCGTCCTGGTGGCGGTCCTTGTTTCTCCTTGGCTGCGGCGGCAGCGGAGGGAGGCCTGCGTTGCATTGCGGGCGATCCTCGCGAGGCTGATCCCTCCAGTCTCCCTCGCGAGGCGGGTCTTGCCAGCGATCCTCGCGAGGTTGATCGCGCCACCCTTGGCGTGGGCCACGGTCTTCCCAGCGTCCTGCGTTCCTTCCTCCTCCTCGACCATAGCCCCGGTCACCGCGGTCGGGGCGACGGCCGATCCTTCCTTCTCGCACGGCTCGCAGCTCTTGACATTCGTTGATGTTGTGGGTGTGGAGGTCGTGGTACACACAGTACCGACTGCCCTAGGAAGGTTCGGGCTGATCTCTGCCCCCCTTGGTGTCTGGTTCTGCCACGAGCACGGCAGCCCCCTTGCGCTTCACATCCTTGGCCTTGGGCTTCTTCTCTTCTGGGTCTGCGGCAGGCAGCTCGAGGAGGGAGAGACGCCCTTCCTCAGCCCTAGCGCACTTGGTTGCCAAGTTGAACAGCTCCAAGGAAGTGCACAGGTCTTCATGCATCGCCAGCTCCTCCTTCATCTTGACATCGCGCACGCCGTCGGAGAAAGCTGAGATGATGGCCTCCTCAGTCACCCTGGGAATCTTGAGGCGTGCGTTGTTGAAGCGCTGGATGTACTTCTGCAGGGTCTCCCCGGGTTGTTGCTTGATGCGGCGCATGTCGCTCACGGCGGGTGGCTGGTCGCGAGTACCTTGGAAGTTGGCGATGAAGCAGGTGCGCATCTCGTCCCAGGAGGAGACCGTGCCTAGAGCCAGGTTCAGGAGCCAGGTGCGGGCCCTGTCCTTGAGCGCCATGGGAAACCAGTTCACCATGACCTTCTCGTCTCCGTTGGCAGCCTCGATGCCCAGCTCGTAGAGGAAGGTCTGGCTTGAACTTGTCGGGCCACGCGACACTGCGTAGCTCGGTGGTGAAGGCATGGCAGCCTGCTGTGGCCACGGGAGGCCTTGGGTGACGGAGAGTTTGGTCTTGCATGTCCCCACGCGCTGCAGCTGGGAGCAGCGCGGGGTCTTGACGTGCGGGAGCAGGAGCATGGTCGTGACGTGCTGGAGCAGGGAGCGCCCGGGCAGCTTCTTGCGGGCGAGGGACTTCCTGGAAGCTCTGCTCTTGCCGCGCTGGCACCTGACGGAGCAGGTTCCGCCCGGGGGCCACGCACCTTGGAGCCATGGCGCCTTCTTGAGGAAGAGGCGGCCGGGGCGCCGCCGGAGCTTTGTCGCCCGCGCGGGGCGGGGTGCGGTGCAGCGGAACGGACGGCGCAGGAGAGCCCCCTGCGGCGCGGATGAGCTCGGCGACACGGTCGAGCCATTCTTCATAGACATCGTCGACGGGACGGTAGCGCATGAGCTTGTTTGCCGCGATGAGCGCAACTCGAGCCTCCATGGGTGCGCGGAGCGCGCGGGACGAAGAACCAGCTGGGGTGAGCGAGGGAGTTGCGGTGCGGCCGTCTTGCCGCACGGACGGATGCTGAGACGATGCTTGCTGCTCGTCCCCCGCCGGGCCGGTGGTGGCGTTGATGGCAGGTGTCGGGGAACGGCGAGGACGCCCGCCGACAGGAGCCGTCTGGGTGACGCGGGAAGCGAGAGCGGCCCGGCGCTCGGTGCAGGCCCGACGAGCGTCAGACATGGGCGCGATGGTCGGAGGAGAACGGGGTGGTGGAAGACGAATTCCGGCGCACCCCTACCTGGCGCGCCAAATGTCGGATTTCAGGTTCCGGCAGACCCTTGAGGTTCGAACACTAGGGTGCGCGCGGAGATTTCGCCTCCTACCTACCTGCACCCCTCCGCCTCGCTAAGATCTAGGCTATGGGAAGAACGACACAAGGGACACGGGGTTTATACTGGTTCGGGCCACCATTATGGTGTAATACCCTACTCCAGTGTGTGGTGTGGTGGATTGCCTCTTGAGATGATGATGATGAACAATACAAGGAAGAACAGCCCCGCGAGGGTCTGTTCTTGGCTGGGGGGACGAACTGCTAGGAGGAGTTCAGTCACCCTTCTCTCTCTGTCGGATTTCGATCTTCTCTTCTTCGTCCTTCGCCTCTGCCTACCTACCCTGTGGGTGGCTGGTCCTATTTATAGAGGCCCTGGTCCTCTTCCCAAATATCGAGCGGGAAGGGAGCCAACAATGGCGGGCTAATTTGAAGGGGGACAACTAGTACTAACTATCCTGACAAAAGTAGTCTTCGCCTGCACAAAGCTCGGGTGGTGACGCCGCCTTGGGCTCCACGATGACCTCCGACTTGTAGTCCTCCTGGTCTTGGTCTTGTTGCACCGAAATGGCAACCTTTGCCTGATGCCTCGATACTCCGCGGCTGCGCTTGCTCCCTTTGCACCAAAGAGGAAAGGAGGACACTGCGCGGGCTGGCGCCCGCCTGGTGCCTTTGGTCGTCATGGCTTGCGTCACGGGCACCTCGTGAGGTACCCCGCCTTGATCTCTCCGCCTCCTTGTGAGCCAGCCTGATGAGGCCGTGCCTGACGAAGCTCTGTGTCGTCCGCCCCGCAAGGCTTGGCCCCTCGCGAGGGTCTTGGGTCTGTGTTGATGAAGATGGGCCGTGGTGGGCCCCCCTTTGAGCCACGCCGCAGGCCGCAGGCAGGCAAGTCTGGGGACCCCCATTCCCAGAACGCCGACACAGCTCACTTCCTGGAAAGAGAAGGGCTTGTCGTGGGGTTCATCGATGGAGCTGGATGGACTCCAGAAATGTATCCGGAGTATGGCAAGCAAGAAGCTCAAGCTTGTCAACATAGTCCAGGTCATGCTCATCCACCAGATCCTCCCATGTCAACAACGGGATTTTAACTTGTGCGAGTTCGACCCAGCCTAGCACCAGACTCTGAGTGAGCTCTTCGATACGACGCACAAGGACGTCTGGAAGGTGTTGTTCAAGGGCGCCGAGGTCCCTCCTTCTCTCGCCGAGGACCGCGGGCTAAGCGCAAAGCGCCTAGCGCATTCGGTGAGTTCAATACATCCCGTAGGATATTTATTTCCCCTAGCTTAATCATGTGCGGGGTCTGATCTCCATGCCTTTGACAGGACTGGGTGGAGACGTCGGGGAAGATTAACTGTCCGGCCCCTCTGCCCAAAGACACTATGGGCACTCTCCTGACGGAGATGCTGACTCCGACTCCTTACAAGGTGCCGGAGAAGACCAAGAAGGCCAAGGGAACCCGAAAGAGTTCCCGACGCCAGGGTTTATCGGACTTATCGCCTGATAACTCCGCGGTGCACTCCTCCCCTGAAGACGAGGAGGCAGATGAAGACACTCCCCCTCCAGTTGGGGGAGACAAGAAAAGGAAGGCCGCCCCAACCGGGGGGCGCGAAGGGTCCAAGAAGGGAAGGACTATCCTTCCGGACTACTCTACCATCGCCACCGAATGCGAGGATGAGTGGCTGCCCAGGGCCAAGCCCCTGGGGAAATCGTAAGTATTCGGATACCAGAGTAACTCATAGCATTCCTTTGTCGCCCTGCTTCTCCTAACGCCGAATTATGACTATGCAGACCGCCACAAGCCCGAATCGACGTATCGTCGGACGGCTCCTTGGGCTCATCGGATATGGATAGCGATCCACTTCCGACCGCCACCTCCCCTTGCCCTACGGACAACGCCGAGGTATTATCTCAAGAGGCACCGGGTCGGGGGGAGACAGTCCCGGAGGCACCTCAAGGCGACCTTCTGGACTTCAGGAGCAGAGGGGACAAGACCCCCGAGGGCTCCGAGTTCGGCCCTCGGCCGAACACCACGCCGGAACCTTCAGCGGTTCCGGATTCGGGCAGGCGGCCTCCTTCCAAGGGGCAAGATGCCTGTGCCGGTGACCTCTGTCCATCCAGAGGCACCGGAAAATCTGCTGGGAGCGCTTCGCAGCGCTTCCATCGACGAGGAGCATCACATTATTATGAGTGCGGTGGTCCAGAAGGTTCAGTCCGCCAAGAGCGGACTGACTGAAGCCTGTGCCAGCCTTCTAACAGGCTTTGAGGTAAGTGTTAAAATATAGGAAAAATATTACCGCATAGACAATAGCCCCTGATGCTCTGTTCGGTGTTTGAAAAGAAAAGCCGAATAGAGGATCAAATAATATCGCAGGAGTCTAACGTAAGTATGTCTATATGTGTATGCAGGCTTCGCTGCTGGCCTCAGTCGCACTGACTGCGGAGGTCGCCACACTGAAGCAGGACCTCGAGGGGTCCAAGAAAGAGCTCGGCCTTGCCAAGAGGCAGCTCGAGGAGAACAAGGGTAAGTAATACCCTGTCTATAGATATGTATATATAAAAGAAGACGCGATTGTAGAATGACAGGATCATCTTATATTTGCCAGGGGCCACGACCGAGGTGGCGTCCCTGAAGCAAGCGCTATCTGAGGCCGAAGATAAAGCGGCCAAGGAGCACACCGAGTGGGAAAGGCAAGAGGCTCGGGTGGGCGAGGTGCAGCAGAGCTCCAGGCTCTCGTGATGAAGCACGAGGCGTTGGAGCTTGACTCGAAGACGCGAGAGTCTGAGCATGCCGCGGCCCTCGAGAGCGCAAATAGTGTCAAAACCGGCGGATCTCAGGTAGGGGGTCCCGAACTGTGCGTCTAAGGCGGATGGTAACAGGAGGCAGGGAACACGATGTTTTACCCAGGTTCGGACCCTCTTGATGGAGGTAAAACCCTACGTCCTGCTTGATTAATATTGATGATATGGGTAGTACAAGAGTAGATCTACCACGAGATCGGAGAGGCTAAACCCTAGAAGCTAGCCTATGGTATGATTGTATGTTATTGTTATGTCCTACGGACTAAAACCCTCCGGTTTATATAGACACCGGAGAGGGTTAGGGTTACACAAGGTCGGTTACAAAGGAGGAGATATCCATATCCGTACTGCCTAGCTTGCCTTCCACGCCAAGTAGAGTCCCATCCGGACACGAGACGAAGTCTTCAATCTTGTATCTTCATAGTCTAACAGTCCGGCCAAAGGATATAGTCCGGCTGTCCGGAGACCCCCTAATCCAGGACTCCCTCACCCATGCCTTTTCCTCCCAAACCATCCAAGAAAAAGGATGATGAGGATTTTGAGCGCTTTGCTGAGATGATTAGACCTATCTTTTTGCGTATGTGATTAACTGATATGCTCAAAACCAATCCTTATGCTAAGTACATGAAAGATATAATTACAAATAAAAGAAAGATACCGGAAGCTGAAATTTCCACCATGCTTGCTAATTATACTCTTAAGGGTGGAATACCAAAGAAACTTGGAGATCCCGGTGTACCAACTATACCATGCTCCATTAAAAGAAACTATGTTAAAACTGCTTTATGTGATCTTGGAGCCGGTGTTAGTGTTATGCCTCTCTCTTTATATCGTAGACTTGATTTGAATAAGTTGACACCTACTGAAATATCTTTGCAAATGGCTGATAAATCAACTGCTATACCTGTCGGTATTTGTGAGGATGTGCCTGTTGTAGTTGCAAACGTTACTATTTTAACGGACTTTGTTATTCTTGATATTCCCGAGGACAATAGTATGTCTATTATTCTTGGAAGACCCTTTTTGAATACTACAGGGGCTGTTATTGATTGCACTAAAGGCAATGTCACTTTTCATGTTAATGGTAACGAGCATACGGTACACTTTCCGAGGAAACAACCTCAAGTTCATATTATCAACTCTATTGGAAAAATTCCATCGATTATATTTGGAGGTTTTGAATTTCCTCTTCCTACTGTCAAGAGGAAATATGATATTCTTATTATTGGGGATGTGCATATCCCCGTTGAGGTAACATGGTGTTATTCGAAATTTCTCCGGTTCCATGTTATTCGGAATGAGTTCGTTAACAAGACTTGATCAACCTTGTTAGTGGATTCATTTTGATGATCATGAGATGGATGAAACTAGAAGACACAACCTTCTGTACCCCACTTTTACTTTCTGTTATTTATATTAAATAAAATAAAAATAAATATATTTTTGTCTGTTATCTGATTATCCGTGCAATATAAAAATACCTCGAAAATAAAAGTTCTCCAAATGCCCTGAAATTTAAATATGATTTTTTCTAGAATAATTGAGAATATTTGGCACTAAGAACACAGCAGGGGGGTCAACCACCTGCACACAAGGGTGGAGGGCGCGCCCTACATCCTAGGTGCGCCCCTTGCCTCGTGGGCCCATGGTGGCCCTCCTCCACTTATCATTTCACCCATACACTCCTTCCTCCCCCAAACACGAATAACCAGCTCAAACCCGAGTCGAAGCTCGTTTTGCTGCCATTTTCGATCTCCTTGCTCAAAGCACCTCTCACAAAAACTGCTTGGGGAGATTGTTCCTTGGTATGTGACTCCTCCATTGGTCCAATTAGTTTTTGTTCTAGTGCTTTACTCATTGCAAATTTTTGCTGCTTAGGTGACCCTGTTCTTGAGCTTGCATGTCAAATTTATATGGTTCAAAGTAGTTTTGATGCATGATATAGGCTCTAGGCACTTGTAGGAGTAGTTTCTATCAATTTTATTGAGTTTGGTTTATTTTTATTTTGAAGTTACTAAAAAATTTCAGAATTTTTCAGAGGAAGAAAAATGCTTAGGAAAATGTTCCAAGGTAGTTCCTCAAGGAAGCAAGGACCCAGGCTTGCGATGCGTGATGCTGATGAAGAGCCACCAAGAGACGCTCCAGTGCGTCCTTGTGAGTGGCCTTCTGAAAATTTTATGGATCGAGAAGGAATTAAAGAAGAATTCAACGCATATTTGCGTAACACCGATCTTGTGAGCTTCGAGGAAGAGAAGTGTAGTCAGTATCACAACCTAACCGGTACCTTTGTGAGGAGGTTTGAATTTTCAACTTCACGTAATTCTCCCACTGTCCTGTTTGATCTTTATGAAAATTCTTATACTATGGACTTAGAGGACTTTACCACTGCTTGCAAACTTCCACAATGGGGTAGTATAAGGGATCCTCGCAAATCTGAATTTAGAGATTTTCTTGCTAACATAACTATGGGAGAATCTAGAGATATAACACAAGCTACCATAGGGAGCATTCACTTTCCAGCTATACATTATTTTGCTCTCTTCATAGGTAGATGCATTAATGGTAAAGATGAGGCATGTCACATGTGTGTCCCCGATCTCAGTATTCTTAGGAGTGCTGTGTTAGGAGATAAATCTTATAAGTTGGGAGCCATTGTTGCACGTAGGTTGCATCTTAATAGATTTAATGGAGATTTCTTTGGAGGAATTTATGCAACCCACATAGCTAATTTTCTTGGTATAGCCATACTCGAAGATGATATTGAATTACCTCATGTTTACCTAGACTTTAATGCTATGGTTCACCACCAGTTTGTCGAGAGGAATGAATCACCTCTCCAGTATCGACTAATCTTTGACAGACGCCGTGTTATCCATATTACTCTCCCTGCTCCTGCCTTATTTGATCATCAGGCAAAAGGAAGATATACTATTACCAGAGAGGAGGTAGATTAGTACGAGAGGAGAGCGGAGGCCGCTCGTCGCCACGCTGCAGCTCAGCAGGCGATAGCCGCTGCATCACAATACGACCCCAACTATTATTATGGATATCCGCCAGGCCAGCCGTAGCCATAGACCAACTTAGGCCAAAAGCCTAAGCTTGGGGGAGTATGTATTTCCCACCGAAATTACATTTATGCTCACACACTCATTGCTAGATGTCGGTGCTCATACTTTTTCATTGTATCATCCATGCTAGTTTATTTCCCTTTTTATGCTTTCTTCTTGTGTGTTTAATTAACCTTAAGAAAAAACCAAAAAAATTAGTTGTAACTTTTAGTTAGTTTAATTTTCATGCTTGTAGTAGTAATTAAAAGGAAAACCCAAAAATATTTCCTATTCTTCTTTTGCTTGTTGGGAGCTTTCCCGTGTAAATAGTTTTATTTATTTTCTTTGGGGGTCGATAGGAGAAGACCATAATTAAATTGTTGAAGTGACTCTTATATGCATTATTGTTTATCTAACAAAAGAGCCCATATTGCCTTGTCTTCTCCTGTTTATTGAATGCTTGCAGATTCCAGCTTAGTCCAATGCACGTGCACTATTATTATTATTCACATCGTTCGGTCGTGCAAGTGAAAGGCAATTATGATGATATATGATGGACTGACTGAGATGACAAAAGCTGGTATGAACTCGACCTCTTTTGTTTTTGTAAATATGATTAGTTCATCGTTCCTGATTCAGCCTATTATGGATAAACATGTTTGCAATGACAACTAGAGATCATAGTTTCTTGTGCCATGCTTGATTAGCTAGGAGCTTATAATGGTTTACCTTGCGTGCCAACATGCTATTGAGATGGTTATGATGTGGTATGATAGGGTGGTATCCTCCTCTGAATGATTTAAGTGACTTGACTTGGCGCATGTTCACGCATGTAGTTGAAACAAAATCAGCATAGCCTTCACGATATTTATGTTCATGGTGGATTATATCCTACTCATGCTTGCATTCGGTGTTGATTAATTTTAATGCATGTTCATGACTGTTGTCGCTCTCTAGCTGGTCGCTTCCTAGTCTTTTGCTAGACTTCACTTGTACTAAGCGGGAATATTGCTTGTGCATCCAATCCCTTAAACCCCAAAGTTATTCCACATGAGTCCACTATACCTACCTATATAGGGTATCTACCTGTCGTTCCAAGTAAATTTGTATGTGCCAAACTCTAAACCTTCAAATAAATATCATGTTTTGTATGCTCGAATAGCTCATGTATCAACTAGGGCTGTCTGTATCTTCCATGTTAGGCAGGTTATTCTCAAGAGGAGTGGACTCCGCTCCTCACTCACGAGATAAATGGCTGGTCACCGGGATGCCCAGTCCCATGCTTTATGCAAACTAAATCAAAATAATTGCAAACAAAACTCCCCCTGGGACTCTTATTAGTTGGAGGCACTCATTGTTTCGAGCAAGCCATGGATTGATGCTTGTTGGTGGAAGGGGGAGTATAAACTTTACCATTCTGTTTGGGAACCGCCTATAATGTGTGTAGCATGGAAGATATCGCCATCTCTTGGTTGTTATGTTGACAATGAAAGTATACCGCTCAAAATATTATTCACCTCTATTTCAAAACCGAGCTCTGGCACCTCTACAAATCCCTGCTTCCCTCTGCGAAGTGCCTATCTATTTACTTTTATGTTGAGTCATCCCCCTCTAATTAAAAAGCACCAGTTGGAGAGCACCGCTATCATTTGCATTCATTATTGTTAATTTACATTGAGTATGACTTGACTGGATCTCTTTTACCATGAATTACAATGTCTAGTCAGTCCTTGGTCTTTAAAGGTGCTCTGCATTTATGTTTTGCGGTCTCAGAAAGGGCTAGCGAGATACCATCTTGTTATATCATATTATGATTGTTTTGAGAAAGTGTTGTCGTCCGAGATTTATTATTATGGCTCGCTAGTTGATTATGCTATTGATATGAGTAAACTTGAGACCTATGCATTATTGTGAATGTGGTTAGTTATAATCTTTGCTGAAAACTTGAGTGTTGGCTTTACATATTTACAAAAACAAGAGCAAACAGAGTTTGTAAAAGTTTTTCTTTATCACTTTCAGTTTATCAACTGAATTGCTTGAGGACAAGTAAAGGTTTAAGCTTGGGGGAGTTGATACGTCTCTGTCGTATCTACTTTTCCAAACATTTTTGCCCTTGTTTTGGACTCTAACTTGCATGATTTGAATGGAACTAACCCGGACTAACGTTGTTTTCAGCAGAATTACCATGGTGTTATTTATGTGCAGAAACAAACGTTCTCGGAATGACCTGAAACTTCACGGAGCAACTTTTCAGAAAATATGAAAAATACCTGCAAAAGATGAAGGCCAGGGGGCCCACCACCTCTCAGGCGCGCCCCCCTACCTCGTGGGCCCCTGTTGCCTCTCCGACTCCAACTCCAACTCCATATATTGTGTTTCGGGGAGAAAAATCAGAGAGAAGAAATCATCGCGTTTTGCGATACGGAGCCGCCACCAAGCCCTAAAACCTCTCGGGAGGGCTGATCTGGAGTCCGTTCGGGGCTCCGGAGAGGGGAATCCGTCGCCATCGTCATCATCAACCATCCTCCATCACCAATTTCATGATGCTCACCGCTGTGCGTGAGTAATTCCATCGTAGGCTTGCTGGACGGTGATGGGTTGGATGGGATCTATCATGTAATCGAGTTAGTTTTGTTAGGGTTTGACCCTAGTATCCACTATGTTCTGAGATTGATGTTGCTATTACTTTGCTATGCTTAATGTTTGTCACTAGGGCCTGAGTGCCATGATTTCAGATCTGAACCTATTATGTTTTCATCAATATATGAGAGTTCTTGATCCTATATTGCAAGTCTATAGTCACCTATTATGTGTTATGATCCGTTAACCCCGAAGTCACAATAATCGGGATACTTATCAGTGATGACCGTAGTTTGAGGAGTTCATGTATTCACTATGTGTTAATGCTTTGTTCCGGTACTCTATTAAAAGGAGGCCTTAATATCCCTTAGTTTCCGTAAGGACCCTACTGCCACGGGAGGGTAGGACAAAAGATGGTATGCAAGTTCTTTTCCATAAGCACGTATGACTATATTCGGAATACGTGCCTACATTACATTGATGAAATGGAGCTAGTTCTGTGTCACCCTAGGTTATGACTGTTACATGATGAACCGCATCCGGCATAATTCTCCATCACCGATCCATTGCCTACGAGCTTTCCATATATTATTCTCTGCTTATTTACTTTTCCGTTGCTATTGCTATCATCACTACAAAATACCAAGAACATTACTTTTACTACTGTTACCTTTTGTTACCATTATCACTACTATCATATTACTTTGCTACTAAACACTTTGCTGCAGATATTAAGTTTCCAAGTGTGGTTGAATTGAAAACTCAGCTGCTAAACTTGAGAATATTCTTTGGCTCCCCTTGTGTCGAATCAATAAATTTGGGTTGAATACTCTACCCTCGAAAACTGTTGCGATCCCCTATACCTGTGGGTTATCAGCTAGTTCTAGCAGGTGTTTCAGGAGTTTCAGTTTCAAGTTCATCATCAGATTCAATAACATCATGTTGTATTACTCTAGCAATTTGTTTATCAAGAAAATCACCAAGTGGCACATCATCATTATCAAGCAAGGTACTAGCATCATCATAAGCATTATCCATAGCAGAAGTAGCATCATCAATAACTAGCGACATATCAGAATTAATAGCATGTGGTGATGGTGCAAGTTTACTTATAACAGAAGGTGAATCTAAAGCTGAACTAGATGGCAGTTCCTTACCTCCCCTCATCTTTGAGGGAAATATCTTAGTCTTAGCATCCTTCAGATTCTTCATAGTGATAATATGATAATAATCCCAAGTGACTCAAAAAATATAGTTATGCTCCCTGGCAACAGCGCCAGAAAAAGGTCTTGATAACCCACAAGTATAAGGGATCGCAACCATTTTCGAGGGTAGAGTATTCAACCCAAATTTATAGATTCGACACAAGGGGAGCCAAAGAATATTTGAAGGTATTAGTAGTTGAGTTGTCAATTCAACCACACCTGGAGATTAATTATCTGCAGCAAAGTGATCAGTAGCAAAGTAGTATGATAGTTTTGATAATAGTAGCAGCAGCAACGGTAACGGTAACAGTGATAGCAGTAACTTTGTAGCAAGTGTAACAGTGATGATAGCAGTAGTAACTTAGCAAGAACAATATAAGATAAATTTGTAGGCATTGGATCGGTGACTTGTTGGATGATATTCATCATGAGACAGTTATAACCTAGGGCGATACAGCACTAGCTCCAGTTCATCAATATAATGTAGGCATGTATTCCGTAAATAGTCATACGTGCTTATGGAAGGAACTTGCATGACATCTTTTGTCCTACCCTCCCATGGCAACGGGGTCCATATTGGAAACTAAGGTATATTAAGGCCTCCTTTTAATAGATAACCGGCACAAAGCATTAACACATAGTGAATACATGAACTCCTCAAACTACAGTCATCACCGGGAGTGGTCCCAACTATTGTCACTCCGGGGTTGCCAGATCATAACACATAGTAGGTGACTATAACTTGCAAGATCGGATCTATAACATGGATATAATGGTGATAACATAAACAGTTCAGATCTGAAATCATGGCACCCGGGCCCAAAGTGACAAGCATTAAGCATGGCAAAGTCATAGCAACATCAATCTAAGAACATAGTGGATACTAGGGATCAAGCCCTAACAAAACTAACTCGATTACATGATGAATCTCATCCAACTCCTCACGGACCAGCGAGCCTACGAAGGAATTACTCACTCTCGGTGGGGAGCATCATGGAATTGGCGATGGAGAAGGGTTGGTGATGACGAAGAACGAAGATCCCCCTCTCCGGAGCCCCAAACGGACTCCAGATCTGGCCTCTCGATGAAGAACGGGAGGTGACGGCGGCTCTGTCTCGTTGATCGTGATAATTCTTTTTCCCTGATTTTTTTCTGGAAAAATAGGATTTTATAGCGTCGGTTTCAGGGTCTGCGGGGCCACAAGGTGGGCACAACCCACCTGGGCGCGCCAGGAAGGGGGGGTGCACCCTAGTGGGTTGTGCTCACCCAGGTGCCCCCCTCTGGTGGGTCTTGGCTCCAGAAATTCTTATTATTGATATAAAAAATCCTTGCAAAGTTTCGTTCCATTCCGAGGACTTTATTTCTGCACAAAAACAACACCATGGTAGTTCTGCTGAAAACGGCGTCAGTCCGGGGTTAGTTTTATTCAAATCATGCAAATTAGAGTCCAAAACAAGAGGAAAAGCATCAGGAAACGTAGATGCGTTGGAGACGTATCACCCAACACCAATAACATACCACATTATGGGCCGTGAACAAGCTAGAGTTGGAATCGTCCATTCATAGGCTGACCATAACGAGTCGTCCTTAATCGGCTGTATTTGATGACACTATGAAAACGGCCCAACAGATTAATGGTCCACAAACGGGCCGACTGTAACCACGGGCTGAATTTGGCCCACAAGCAGAAAAGGCCTGTAACAGACCGTAAGTAACCGAATGCTGGAAATGAGCCCAAGAATAAATGGGCCCTGAGAAGGCTGAAAGATAACACAGGCTGGAAACGGACCAATGGAATAATGGGTCGTTGATGGGTATAAAGTGATACACTGTTCATTACACGCCAGTTTCACCACGGGTTGTTAATGGGCCAAGAGTTACAAAGGGCCTCATATGGGCCAAAAGACGTCATGGGCCATACATGGGTCAGAAGTTACAACGGGCTGGAATCATATTGGATGGCCCAAATGGCGCTACTGGGCCTAATTCGGATAGGCCGTAACGGACCGTGAGTTAGCGGGCTGTAAACGGGCTATATGCGAACAGGTCGTTAACAGGCTTTCTGTGGGCCGGCCCACTACCTTTTGACCAAGTCAAGCGGGCCATCCTTTTCACAAGAATGGGCCTCTGTTAGGCCATGCCACGTGTCGACGTATCATAGGCGTCTTCTGTCCAATAAGTGGATGACATCTGTCCCAACAGTGAGCCGGCACGTGGTTCCTCTGGCCATTGAGAATTTTACACGTGGAAAATCCCCATTGGTCCGGGCTGTTAACGGGTTATCGGATCCAAACTGAAACCTGATAGCTTAAGGGTGAATCGTTATGGTGGATGCCACGTGTCGGTTACCCTTGACAAAAGCAATTCTATGACGCGCGATTTATCATCATGGAAGTGGACAGTTCCATCATGATAATTTTGGTAATGTCATGGAACACTTCTACGACAGCACATGTATGACTATCTTGATTCTATCATAAAATCGTCATGGATTTACATGCATGACAAAAAACGTGACCTATTGTGACAAACACGTATCATCATGGAAGTGTATTTTTTTTGTAGTTCCACTTAGTTTCTTTTTGAGCTTTCATAAACTTATAGCTCTAGTGCATCCATTGCATGGCAATCCCTACTCACTCACATTGATATCTATTAATGGGCATCTCCATAGCCTGTTGATACGCCTGGTTGATGTGAGACTATCTCCTTCTTTTTGTCTTCTCCACAACCACCGTATTCTATTCCACCTATAGTGCTATGTCCATGGTTCACGCTCGTGTATTGCGTGAAAGTTGAAAAAGTTTTAGAACATCAAAAGTATGAAACAATTGCTTGGCTTGTCATCGGGGTTGTGCATGATTTGAATATTTTGTGTGATGAAGATGGAGCATAGCCAGACTATATGATTTTGTAGGGATAAGCTTTCTTTGGCCATGTTATTTTGAGAAGACATAATTACCTTGTTAGTATGCTTGAAGTATTATTGTTTTTACACTACTCAGGATGCTGCTAACGCGACACTACGATCAGAGACCCTTCGAGAAACTGTGTGCGATGCCATAATCGCAAACGGTGCTGTATGAAAACCGTCAGAAATGTGTAAACGTTTGTGATGACGGATGCATCAAACACGGTTCAGGTTTTAGTTGCGTGTGCGATGAAGGGCATACGGTTCAGTTCAATCAACTGTTTGCGATGAGGAGGAACAAATGAAACAGGCAGCCAGATGAAGGCGTGTGCGATACACAGCATACGGTTCACTCGGATGAACTGTTTGTGATTAGGCAACACAAAAGAAATGGTCAGCCAGATCAAGGTGTGTGTGATTGAGGACATACGCTTCAGAAGGATTAAATGTTTGCGATTAGGCAACAGAACAGAAATGGGCCAGCCAGATCAAAGTGTCTGCGATTGATGGCATACACTTCACATGGATGAACTGTTTGCGATTAGCCACAACAAACTGAAACAGTTAGATAGATCAACGTGTGTACACTAGACGGGCACACACATTCTAATTAAAAAAACCGTGCGCGATGGTGCTGACATTGCCTATTGCGGTGCACCCTATGGTGCAAACGCCACGTACGCGACCGAGAAGGCGTACGTGCCCACGTTACGCCTTCTAGGAATAGTGTCGCACTTATAACGTCATTAAATTTTGAGCATGCGTCCCGTCATATTTTTTTTAGAAGAACAGGGAGGCCGCGTCCCGTCACAGTCCAAATTGCAAACCTGTTCACACCGATCAAAACCTAAACAGTTTCCAACTTAGGAGCGTATTACTACGCGGTTATAAATACTACTACTCCAAGATGACTGCACATTCCTCCTCAACTCCTCATCCACAAAAAGTCAAAAAACAAACATCTCATTCATCATCGTTCCCTTGCGTCCGCCATGGCCAACATGAGTTCTGGGTCGAGAGATTGCCACCAGGGAGAGGCGAGCTTGGAAGCGGGAGCACGAGAGATGTCCCGCCTCGCCGCGAAAGCAGCCAACATGTCCCGCCGCACGGCCGTAGTAGCAGAGAGGTCCCGCCGCGCCGCTGAAGCAGCACGGAGGACCCACCGCGCCGTCGAAGCAGTAGACTGGTTTGGCCACGCCGCGGAAGCAGAAGAGATGTCTCGCCGCGCCGCGAATGGGGCAGAGATGTCCTCCCGCACCGCGGCGGCCTGGGAAAATGCCTCGCGGGCAGGCGAGGACTCTTACAGGCGCATGCGTGCCCTCGTCCTTAGGCAGATGGGTCAGATCTCCAGGTGGGCGAGGTTGCAGGATGACCTGCAAGCCTCGTTTGAACAGTCTACTGACGTTATCCGACAACTAAATGAGAGCAATGCAAAGCTCCGGGCCGAGCGCGACTTGCTGAGGGCGAAGATCGTCGGAAGTGCGGAGCAGCAGGAGCAGACCACTACCTTGTTAAAGAGGATCGGCGTCATCGTCGAGAAACTTATGGACGAGAATGCCATGTTGCGCATCGAGCGCAGAAGGCTGGTGGAGGAATCCGTGGATGCTCTCAACCAACATCTTGAGGACAAGAAAGAGCTCATCGCCGCCCGCCGCGAAGACTAGTTGTCTTCCTTCTTCTTTCGCCCTTGTGTATATCGGGCGTTGACGCATGTGACTTTTTTAATTATGTTTATAAATATATAAGACAATTATTATCCAATGTCATCGTCCTTATATTCATCATGCTTGCTATAAGTTGCAGTCGATGCTATATAGGTCTGTCGAATCTTACATCAAGATCCATGCAAAACTTTATTTTCAGATTTTCATTTTTCTCTCTTAAATCTCAGTCTAGTGAGACATATAGCCATGTCGTAGAACAGGTGCTCGGGCGCCATTAATGGAGACGTTGGGAGGGAGGTGCGCGGCGGGTAGCGGTCAAAAGGGCTCTCCTCCCGATGAGCACGCGCAGGGGTCTGATCGCACGCCTCCCGTACTCAAATAGCTACCCCGCATGGCACCTCCTAGCCAATAAAAAAGGGGACGCGTGGCCGCACATAATTGGTAAGTCGAACGCCCACGGTTTCAATAATACTTGTGTTTCCGATTTGTAACGTGACATCACTTATTCCAAAATGACTTTGTTGATTGTTAATGTGAGGGCCTTCGCAAATCAGACAGAAAAATTACCACATCATGTTGGTGCCATGTCATGAGACCATGCCAAGTTCCATGATTTCCAGGCGTGTTTTGGAATTACTGGAATTAAAAAACCAAGTTTCTCAATCTTTCTGGTCGAGCCACGACGCCCAGATGTTTGAATTTCACTCCCATCTCTTGCATGGGACCTAGAAATTCACCCAAGGACACACATGTGATTTTTCAAAAAAATTTGGTGCACTGGAGCATGTGTTTGTAGTTCAAATTTGAATTATCCACATTAAATGCCCAGAAACTCAATTAATGTATAAAAAAGGCCAAACAAACCTGAAATAATTCCAAAATTTAGCATAGTACTTCTATTTGGTCTAATCTGGAGTGTAAAAAATTAAGGTGGGAGAAGGCAGTGTACATATGTTGTTTCGCACACGGAGGTGACACGTTCCCTCTCGGAACCATGAACCTTCTTGAGGGAAGCTCCAATTTGCAAGAAGCTTACACCAAACCTTGTCCCAATTCGGCCAAAAAAATTACCGTAGCATGTTGGTGCCATGTCATGACACGATGCCAAGTTTCATGATTTTCAGGCGTGTTTTGGAAATACAGGAATTGAAAAACCAAGTTTCCCAATCTTTTCGGCCGAGCCACGACGTCCAAATGTTTGAATTTCACTCCCATCTCTTGCATGGGACCTAGAAATTTACCCAAGGACACACATGTGAGTTTTCAAACAACTTTGGTGCACTGGAGCTTGTGCTTGCAGTTCAAATTTGAATTATGCACATAAAATGCCCAGAAACTCATTTAGTGCATAGAAAAGGCGAAACGAGCCCGGAATAATTCCAAAATTTAGCATGGTACTTCTATTTGGTCTAATCTGGTTGTGTAAAAAAATTAAGGCGGGAGAAGGTAGTGTACGTATGTCGTTTCGCATACGGAGGTGACACGTTCCCTCTCAGAACCATGAGCCTTCTTGAGGGAAGCTCCGGTTTGCAATAAACCTACACCAAAGCTTGCCCCAATTCGGCCAAAAAAATACCACAGCATGTTGGTGCCATGTCATGACACCATGCCAAGTTTCATGATTTTCAGGCGTGTTTTGGAATTACAGGAATTAAAAAACTAAGTTTCTCAATCGTTCCGGCCGAGCCACGACGCCCAGATGTTTGAATTTCACTCCCATCTCTTGCATGGGACCTACAAATTCACCCAAGGACACACATGTGATTTTTCAAACAACTTTGGTGCACTGGAGCCTGTGCTTGTAGTTCAAATTTGAATTATGCACATTAAATGCCCAGAAACTCAATTAATGTATAAAAAGGCCAAACAAACACGGAATAATTCCAAAATTTAGCAGGATACTTCTATTTGGTCTAATCTGGCTGTGTAAAAAAATTAAGGCGGGAGAAGGCAGTGTACATATGTCGTTTTGCACACGGAGGTGAGACGTTCCCTCTCGGAACCAGGAGCCTTCTTGAGGAAAGCTCCGATTTGCAAGAAGCTTACACCAAAGCTTGTCCCAATTCGGCCAAAAAAATTACTGCAGCATGTTGGTGCCATGTCATGACACCATGCCAAGTTTCATGATTTCCACCCGTGTTTTGGATTTATAGGAATTAAAAAACCAAGTTTCTCAATCATTCCAGCTAAGCCACGACACTCAGATGTTTGAATTTTATTCTCATTTCTTGCATGGGACCTATAAATTCATCCAAAGACACACATGCGATTTTTCAGCAAACTTTGGTGCATTGGAGCATGTGCTTGTAGTTCAAATCTGAATTATGCACATTAAATGCCCAGAAACTCAATTAATGCATAAAAATATCAAACGAACCCGGAATAATTCCAAATTTAAACACGACACTGGTGTACTAGTTGCATGTTCACTGTACGTAAATGTTCTAGCAATTCAAACACCATCCTTTCCCTCTGTAACACCATTTTGTCTTTCAAAACATAATGAAAAAATCAAGTATACCACAAATAGTCTACTAGAAAGAATCATGTGGGATGTGATGTAAAATATATTGGCGCACCGTCTTGTCTGGCTTACGCAGGAAGCTTCGCCGTCTACAGTCCACCGCCCCCGCTTGAACCACACTTGCGCTCTAGTTTCTCGCGGCACCGAGCGAAATTTCTTTGCCACCGTGGAAATATCTATCTCCCCGCCCACTCCCTCCTACCAAAAGCCACATTTCCACTGTTCCTCCTTACTTTCCAAATTCAAGCCTTCACTGCTGCTTACAGGTAGATCAGCCTCCTCACCGGCGACCCTTCTTCTTGCAGCGCAGCCTCCTCGTTGGCTACCCTTCTTCTCGCAGCGCTGCCTCCTCGCCGGTGACCCTTCTTCTTGCAGCGCCGCCTCCTCGCCGGCGACCCTTCTTCTTGTTGCGCGGCCTCCTCGCCACCGACCCTTCTTCTTGTTGCGCGGCCTCGTCGATATGGTCAGGTAATCCACACCCCACCCACACCATCCTCCTCCTTTCCTGTCCCACATGCTCATATTGGTTCCAACATATTCTATGGAGATCTTTATCGATCAAACTGCATGACAACATACATTGTTCCCTTTGTCATTGGTATGTTACTTGCCCGAGATTCGATCGTCGGTATCTCAATACCTAGTTCAATCTCGTTACCGGCAAGTCCCTTTACTCGTTCCGTAATGCATCATCCCACAACTAACTCTTTAGTCACAATGCTTGCAAGGCTTATAGTGATGTGCATTACCAAGAGGGCCCGGAGATACCTCTCCGATACTCGGAGTGACAAATCCTAATCTCGATCTATGCCAACTCAACAAAGACCATTGGATACACCTATAGAGCACCTTTATAATCACTCAGTTATGTTGTGACGTTTGGTAGCACACAAAGTGTTCCTCCGGTATTCGGGAGTTGCATGATCCCATAGTCATAGGAACATGTATAAGTTATGGAGAAAGCAATAGCAACAAACTAAACGATCATCATGCTAAGCCAACAGATGGGTCAAGTCAATCACATAATTCTCTAATAATGTGATCCCGTTAATCAAATGACAACTCATGTCTATGGTTAGGAAACATAACCATCATTGATTCAACGAGCTAGTCAAGTAGAGGCAAACTAGTGACACCATGTTTGTCTATGTATTCACACATGTACTAAGTTTCCGGTTAATACAATTCTAGCACGAATAATAAACATTTATCATGATATAAGGAAATAAATAATAAATTTATTATTGCCTCTAGGGCATATTTCCTTCAATTTCTTAGTCAGCAAAGTTACATTAAGAAAGTTCTTCATCGTTTTAACATGCATGATGCTAAGTTAGTAAGCACTCCCATTGCTCCTCATTTCAAATTATCATCTTCTCATTGTCCTAGTAATGATGAAGAGTTTGAGTATATGTCAAGAGTTCCATATTCTAGTGCTGTTGGTTCTTTAATATATGCCATGGTGTGTTCTAGGCCCAATTTGTGTTTTGCAATGAGTTTGGTCAATCGATACATGGCTAACCCTGGTAAAGAACATTGGAAGGATGTTGTAACGCCCCGAGACCGATGTGCCAGGTGTCGTCCAGTTATTCGCTGTTGTTGCCTTGTCATTGCTTGCGTGTCATGCATTGCATATCATGTCATCATGTGCATTTCATTCGCATACGTGTTCGTCTCATGCATCCGAGCTTTTTTTCCGTTGTCCGTTTTGCATTCCGGCGCTCCGTTCTCCTCCGGTGGTCATTTCTACCTTCTTCTCATGTGTGGGGATTAAACATTTTCGTATTGGACCGAGACTTGCCAAGCAGCCTTGGTTTACTACCGGTAGACCGCCTGTCAAGTTTCGTACCATTTGGACTTCGTTTGATACTCCAACGGTTAACCGAGGGACCGAAAAGGCCTCGTGTGTGTTGCAGCCCAACACCCTTCCAAAGTGGCCCAAAACCCACCTAAACCTCCTCCATCATCTCGGTCGTTCGATCACGATCGTGTGGCCGAAAACCGCACCTCATTTGGACTCTCCTAGCTCCCTCTACCTATAAATTTGTCCTCCCCTTCCAAATTCGCGGTCTAACCCTAGCCTCCCTCTTCCTCGCGCCACCGGACGCGTCTCCGTCGCCGCCGGACATGTCCGGTCCTCTACGCCGCCGCCCGCAGCCAATCTGGCTTCGCCACGTGGCACTCCGCCTCCGCCCGCCGCCGCGGCCCGCCAGGCCCATCTCGGGCCCGCGGGGCCCGTTCCCTCGCGCCGCCGCCCGAGCGTCCGCGCGCTCCCGCCGCCTCCAGTGCGCCTCGCCGCCGCCGCCTTCGCCGACCTTCCGCCGGCGATGAGCTCCGCCGGAGCCGCTCCAGCCGCTCCCGCTGTTTCGCCCGCGCGCCGCCTCCGCCCGAGCGGCGAGCCGCCTCCTCCTCCGCCGCTAGCCGCAGGCGCCCCGCACCCCTGCCTCCGCGAGACGCGCCCGACCGCCGACTCGTCGGCGACCTCCGCCGCCTCCGCCGCATCAACCTCCGGGCGCCGCCTCGTCTTCACCTCCGGTGGATCTGGCGGATCGGGACCAGATCCACCGGTTCACGAACCAAACGCCTCCCCTCGTCCCGATCCGCTCCGTCTTGGATATCCCCGTCCACCGTTGACTTTTCCGGAGGTATAAATTTCACCAAGTCCCCGAGACTTCCATGTTTCATATGCCCATGTTCATCATGTCGTAACTCCGCATCCGTAGCTCCGTTTTGGGCATTTAGCATATCAAAATGTTCGCCTCAGAGAGTACATCATTTCATTCCATTGCATCATTTTCATTTGAGTTCATCTTGATGCCCGAAATGCTACTAGAAGAGTGCTACTTGAGTTATTTGTCAGATCTGCTCCTCCATTTAGATATTTGTCATTTTTGCCATGATTATTGTGTGCATGATATGCCCATGAGCTCTACATATGTTTTGTTAAGGGTTTTTCCATCTTTCCAGAGCTGCAACCCTTGTATTTTTGTGATGTGTGTGGTGACTAGAACAAGCTTGCAAAGTGAGGCACTTGGTAATGCTGATTTCAGGGACTTAGCATTTCCACTAAGTCCTTGATCTGTTCATTTCATGATGTCATATGTTCATGTTGTTTCCTAGTGATCCGTGCCTCTTTTGAGGATGATCAGTAAGGATATTTTGTAATCTTGTAGTGCTCTATCCATCCATGTCTTTGTTTGCAATTATGGAGCAACCTAGCTTGAGTCAATCGAGCTCTACTTTTGCTATTTCGTGAATCTGGGCAGATTGTCTACTTGTTAGCGATTTTGCCGAGGATGTTGTAGTTGATCCGTGCATGCCATGTTATTGTTCTTGCCATGTTTAGCTTGTATTTTGTGTATTCTTGTTGGGTGTATGCTTAGATTGTCATGCCTTGCTCTATAGTGAGTGCATCGAGCTCGTTAACATGCCTACTTGATATCTGATTTGCATGCTCGAGTTTTTCACTAAGTCTGAGAGTCTGATTATGTTTTTGCCATGTTCACATGCCTGCAATTGTATTTTCTGATCCCTTTTGGCTCAAGGTCACTAAGGGACTTTTGTTAAGCTCTTTGAGTAGCTCCATGTCATGCTTTACTTCGCCATGTTCAGGTCCTGTAGCATGTAGTTTTGTTGCTCCAAAGAGTGCTATCTGATCTGAAATTCCAGACAAGTGTTAATTTCACAAAGTCTGAAATCTGTTTGCCAAATGCATTTTTGCCATGCTTGTTTGAACCTGTTAATGGATGATTTGGCCGTAGCTCAGTGTTCATCTTTTGTTAAGCTTCATGAATGGATCCCTGCCATGTGTTTTGTTGCCATGTTTGAGTGTTGTAGCATGTTCATCTTGTTGCTTTTAGATGGCTACTTGCTGTAAATCGCAGAACGTGGTCATATTTGAATTGCTTGCCATTTCCAAACCGTAACTCCGATTCCGGTGATCTTTATATCGTTTTCAAGCGATTTCATCTCACCTTTTCAGTGGCACACTTGGATTTCCAAGTTGAGGCCAGGTTCAATCATTCCTTGTCAAATCATGCATATGCATCGCATACCGCATCCCGCATATCATACCTTGTTCATGTGTTGGTTGTTTACTATGTTGTGTGCTTCTTTTCCGGTGTTTGCTTCTTCGGGTTGGTTCCAATAACATCGCGTTGTGAGGACCCGTTCGTCTATGTTCCGTTTGTCTTCTTCATGGACTCGTTCTTCTTCCTCGCGAGATTTCACGCAAGATGATCATACCCTCAAAATCACTTCTATCTTTGCTTGCTAGTTGCTCGCTCTTTTGCTATGCCTATGCTGTGATACCTACCACTTGCTTATCATGCCTCCCATATTGTTGAACCAAGCCTCTAACCCACCTTGTCCTAGCAAACCGTTGTTTGGCTATATTACCGCTTTGCTCAGCCCCTCTTATAGCGTTGTTAGTTGCAGGTGAAGATTGAAGTATGTTCCTTGTTGGAACATGGAGTTGTTGTTCCTTGTTGGAACTTGTTTACTTGTTGGGATATCACCATATATCTTATTTAATTAATGCATCTATATACTTGGTAAAGGGTGGAAGGCTCGGCCTTATGCCTGGTGTTTTGTTCCACTCTTGTCGCCCTAGTTTCCGTCATATCGGTGTTATGTTCCCGGATTTTGCGTTCCTTACGCGGTTGGGTAATAATGGGAACCCCTTGACAGTTCGCCTTGAGTAAAACTCTTCCAGCAATGCCCAACATTGGTCTTACCATTCGCCACCTAGCCTTTTCTTTTCCCTTGGGGGTCGCGCGCCCAAGGGTCATCATTATTTTAACCCCCCCCCCCCCCGGGGCCAGTGCTCCTCTGAGTGTTGGTCCAACCGAGCGATGTCCGGGGCTACCAGGGGTAACTCTGGGCTGGCCTACCCGACGTCTTGCTCATCCGGTGTGCCCTGAGAATGAGATATGTGCAGCTCCTATCGGGATTTGTCGGCACATCTGGGTGGTGTTGCTGGATTTGTTTTAACTTGTCGAAGTGTCTTGAAGAACCGGGATACCGAGTCTGATCGGAATGTCTCGGGAGGAGGTCTATTCCTTCGTTGACCGTGAGAGCTTGTCATGGGCTAAGTTGGGACACCCCTGCAGGGATTTGAACTTTTCAAAGTTGTGCCCGTAGTTATGGGCAGATGGGAATTTGTTAATGTCCGGTTGTAGAAAACCTGAAGTTGACCTTAATTAAAATGCATCAACCGCGTGTGTAACCGTGATGGTCTCTTTCCGGCGAAGTCCGGGAAGTGAACACGGTGTTGGAGTTATGTTTGACGTAGGTTGTTCTAGGATCACTTCTTGATCATGCTTTTATCGACCGTGCTTTGCCTTCTCTTCTCGCTCTCATTTGCGTATGTTAGCCACCATATATGCTAGTCGCTTGCTGCAGCTCCACCTCATACCTTTTTACCTTACCCATAAGCTTAAATAGTCTTGATCGCGAGGGTGCGAGATTGCTGAGTCCCCGTGGCTCACAGATACTTCCAAAACCAGCTTGCAGGTGCCGATGAACCGTGCAGATGCACAACCAAGCTCGGGAGGAGCTCGACGAAGATCTTGTCCTTTGTGTTGTTTTGTTCTAGTTGATCAGTAGTGGAGCCCAGTTGGGGTCGATCGGGGACCTTGTCGCATTTGGGGTTGTTCTTTTATTTTGGTTCCGTAGTCGGACCTTGATTGTACTTGGATGTTGTAATGCTTTATTCATGTAATTGTGTGAAGTGGCAATTGTAAGCCAACTATGTATCTTTTTCCCTTATGTATTACATGGGTTGTGTGAAGATTACCTCACTTGCGACATTGCTTTCAATGCGGTTATGCCTCTAAGTCGTGCTTCGACACGTGGGAGATATAGCCGCATCGAGGGCATTACAGATGTTTAGTGGATTTTCAGGTACCTTCGTGGCACTTCCAATGCTTGTTTGAAATTCGGCAGAACTGGTGAGGGACTAGCTAGCTATGTGGATTCAGATTTTGCTTCCAGCGATTTGGACAAGAGGAGGTCCCTTACAAGCTATGTGTTCACAATTGGTGGTTGCGCCGTGAGTTGGAGGGCAGCGTTTCAGCCAGTAGTTGCCCAGTCTACCACTAAAGCAGAATACATGGCTATTGCAGAAGCATGTAAAGAATCAGTTTGGCTGAAAGGTTTGTATCCTGACCTTTGTGGAGATAATTATTGCATTAACTTGTTTTGTGTCACTCAGAGTGCCATATACCTGACTAAGGATCAGATGTTCCATGAGAGAACAAAGCACATTTATGTCAAATATCATTATGTCTGAGACATTGTTGAGTAAGGTAAACTGAGGGTATGCAGGATTAGTACTCATGATAATCCTGCTGATATGTTGACAAAGCCAGTTCCTGTTGCTGAGTTTGAGCTTTGCTCAGACTTAGTTGGTATAACTCATTAGCCCTAGTGGTTGTTTGGCGCCAAAAGTGTTTTCTTTGTTGTTCAGGGAGGAGGTTCTCATTCATGCTACATGATGGAATTTGTCTCAAGGTGGAGTTTGTTATGTTATGCTTCAAATTCAAGTATAAAGAGGGAGGCTAACTTCTACGAGCGAGCGGAGCGAGGCCCGTCGCCGGTAGGCTTAGGACGAAGCGGAGCGTAGCGAGTCTAAAGTTAGCCCATGGGCCACCCTCGACAGGGACGCCTGGGGGTGCGGGGGGGGGGGGGGGGCGAAGCCCCCCGCGGTACGAATCAGTATTAACCTAGGTCACATGTGTTATATATACCTCTTGTAAGCCGCTGCACAGGATAGTTGATTAGTTGCAAATCCCCGACGTTTGTAACCTACCCCAATATAGTGAAGTTTGGCTGGCTGGCGCCTGTGTTTTTCCCCTTCGTGTTGAAGGGGTTTTCCACGCTAAAATCTCATGTCCCTCGCTTGTTTTCGTTCTTTGTCGTTTTGATTGTGTGTCGTATCTCTAACACGATTGGTGTATGAGTTAGATGAGACTTTGTTAATCCTCAGAGAATTAGCAAATCCGACCTATAATACTCTCACACTTTAGTTTTATTTATGTTAGGTATTTATGTAGCACCTAATTGCGCATTTATTTTAACAAGATTACCTCAACAATGCATGGGGTATCATCTCTTATCCCATGTTGCTAGCCTATAATGGCCCAATCAGTTAGACAGTTCAATCCAGAAATGCAGGTCCCATTTGTACAAACTGATCCACAACTTCTGAAAACGCATCTGGGTAATGTAATGGAGAACAAACCAGTGTTGGACCATTGACCTAAAGAAAGAGAAACGAGACAGTAGGAATAATAGGTGGCATGTGCTCCCTTTGACAAACATCTTCATTGGTCTCATAGCCAATTATTATGAATTGGATAATATACACAAACTTCCATTGCATTATACCCCATTTTATGGTACACAAAATTATTGACCTGTCATGACCCTGCTGGACCATCTAGAGATGGTATCCTATGATCACTAAATCCCTACGGAAGGAAACAACATTTGTACCCAGAGAGCGTGCACCTAGCAAAACGACACACCCCCTTGCACTCACCTCAAAAGTGAATAAGGACACATACATAATTTCTACGCGTCCCCTAAAGTACACAAGGTTGCATTGTCAACATCGCACCGCTAGTGGGCCCGCCAAGTCGCCTGAGGCTAAACTATCCGTCCCGGTTGTTGAGTAGGCCCAGGGAACCTGAACTCGCTCGGGCCTGGACCTGGGCCTGGGTTTGGACCGGCCTGGTGAGAGCCATAAGTTTGGTGGGTGAGATGGGCTTCTTCGCATCGGCCCGCTCTGCATTCCCGGCCTTCCGCGCGTCGGGGCCGTCGTCGTGCCGGATGCCGCGTAGCAGCGCCGCCACGTCCTTGATGGTCGGCCGGTCCTCGGGGCGCGGGCTGGCGCAGAGCAGCGCGATGCCGAGGGCTTGCAGCATCTCCTGGACCTGCGTGTCCGGCCGGCCTTGCAGCATCGCGTCCACGATCTCCGCCGGGTCGCGCTTCCGGCACAGGTGGTCGCGCACCCACTGCACCACACTCTGCCCCTCGCCGAACGCCGGGTCCAGCGTGCGCCGCCCCGTGATCATCTCCAGCAGCACCACGCCGAAGCTGTACACGTCGCTCTTGGTTGTGATCTTGGTCATGCAGCCGTACTCTGCATCAAATCATGACGACAAATGTTAATCCGGTAGTACATCTGGAGAATGAATTTTAACTGAGTAGCAGAGTTGGAATTGCCGTGATTTTTTGAAGGGACGGCGGAATGCTTACCGGGAGCGATGTAGCCGTAGGATCCGGCGAACGGCGGAGGCGACGAGTTGGCGCCGTCATCGGCGACTCGTGCCAGGCCGAAGTCGGCGAGGCAAGCCTCGTAGCGGTCGCCGAGGAGGATGTTGTCGGCCTTGACGTCACGGTGGATGATCCCCGGCACGCAGTCGTGGTGGAGGTAAGCGAGGCCCTCGGCCACGCCCACGGCGATCGCGAGCCGCACCTCCCACTCCACGACGGCGGCGCCGGTCGCGCCCCCGTGCAGAAGGCCGCCGAGAGTGCCGTTCGGGAGGTAGTCGTAGAAGAGGAGTCGCGTCCGGCGGTTGGACGCCCATCCCAGCAGCCGGACGATGTTGCGGTGGCGCACCCGGGGCAGCACGCTGATCTCGCACGCGAACGCCTCCACGGACGCCTCGTCGCATGACTGGAATTTCTTCACGGCGACCGTGACGCCGGACGACGGGATGTTGGCACGGTACACCGCGCCGGACCACCCGTGTCCGATCACGTTCGCCGGAGTGAGGCTGCGGGCCACGTCGGCCACGCCGATGTCCAGCTTCTGGTACAGCGTCACGTCCCACGGCGGCGACATCTCGGCGTCCTTGTCCTCGCTGGCACGCTCGCCGCGCCGGCGCCACCCGAACAGGACGAGCACCGCGGCCACCAGGAGGACGACGAGGGCGGTGAGCAGCACGGCCATCGCGACACGGGCGGCGCGGCGTGCCTCGAGCTCACTGTCGCCGACGTCGCCAGAGCACCGCGAGAGACACAGCGCCTGGTTGCCCTCGACGTCGCCGGTCGGGAGCTTCGCGAAGAACGCCGTCTCTGGAAGCCGGCCGGAGAAGCTGTTGAAGGAGACGTTGAGCGCCACGAGGTTCTGGAGCGCGGACAGCGCCTGGAGATCGCCGGAGAGCTGGTTGTGTGACACGTCGAGCACCCCAAGCCTCACGAGCCCTGCGAACTCCGATGGCATCGAGCCGGAGAAGCTGTTGCAGCTGAGGTTAAGGGCGATCTCCAATCCCGGAATCTTGCCGATGCTCCCCGGAATGTGACCGGAGAGCGAGTTGCCGCCGACGTCTAGGAGCTGGAGGCGGGAGCACGAGCCGATCTCCGGTGGCATCGCTCCGGATAGCCGGTTGCCGCTGAGAATGAGCTTTGTCAACGAAGTGAGTAGGCCGATGTCGGACGGGAGCGCGCCGGAGATGTCATTGTAGGAGAGGTCGAGGTACTGGAGCGAGAGCAATTCCTTGAAGAGTCCTGCCGGCAGCATGCCGGCGATGGCATTGTCGTGGAGGTCGACGAACGTGAGGTTCCGGCATCCCGACAACTCCGTGGGGAGAGCACCGGACAGCCGGTTGGAGCCCAGGTCCAGGAAGCTGAGGCTCCCAAGCATGCCGATTTCTGGGGGTATCGCGCCGGCGATGTGGTTGCCGCTTGCCCGGAACCGGTCGAGGGACGTGCAATTGCCAATCTCCGCTGGCAACTGGCCGGAGAGTTCGTTGTTGATGAGGAGCAGCTTGGACAGCCGTGGAAGCTGGAAGAGCGACGGTGGGATCGGCCCGGTCAGAGCATTAGTCGACAGGTCGAGCGCCTCGAGGCTAGTGCACCGGCCGAGCTCCGGCGGGATGTTTCCGGTCAGCTGGTTGGCCCACAGGTAAAGCATGCGCAACGCCGGGAGGCCGCCAAGCTCGGCGGGGATGGCGCCCGTGATCTGGTTGTTGTCGAGCTCGAGGTCTGTGAGGTTGCTGCACCGGGCCAGCTCCGGCGGCACCGTGCCGGAGATCTTGTTCCCGCTGAGCTGCAACTCCTGCAGCGACAAGAGTTTCCCGAGCGACGCCGGGATGTGGCCAGTGAGCCCGTTGATCGACAGGTCGATCACCGCGAGCTCGCTGCACGAGCCGAGCTCCGGCGGGATGATGCCGACGAGCTGGTTCTGCCACAGCAGCAGGTTCTTGAGCTTCTTGAGCGCGCCGAGCTCCGCCGGGATGGACCCGGATAGCGCGTTCTCGTAGAGGTAGATGTTCTCCAGGCTGCTGCACCGGCCGAGCTCTCTGGGTATCGGGCCAGAGAGCAGCGCCGTGTAGATGGCCAGCGTGGTGAGGTTCTTGAGGCGGCCGAGGCTCGCAGGGAGCGGGCCGGTGATGCTGGTCTCGGCGAGGCCGACCATGGTGAGCCTGGAGCAGCTTCCAATCTCCGTGGGGAGCGCGCCGTGGAGGTTCTTGTTGCCGCCGCCGCGGAGCACCTCGAGGCTGGCCATGCGGCCAATGGCGGCCGGAATCCTGCCGCCGAGCTGGTTGTCGTAGACGATGAGCTCCCGGAGCGACGTGAGGTTGCCGATGGCGTCCGGGATGGCGCCCTCCAGCCGGTTGGAGTTGAGGTAGAGCGTCTCGAGCTTGCTCCCCGTCCGGCACAGCCCGGACGGTATCGACCCGGTGAGCGCATTGTTGCTGAGGTCAAGGTGCGCCAGCGCGGGCAGCGCGCCGAGCTCCGGCGGGATCGGGCCCGTCAGGTTCGTGCCGGTGAGGACGAGCCGGGTCAGCGTGGCGCCGACGGCGCCGGCCAGGTTGGCCGGGACGCCGCCGAGGAGGTCGACAAACTCCAGGCGCAGCTCGGTGACGCCGCCGTCGGCATTGCACGCCACGCCGGTCCACCGGCACGGCGAGGCGTCCGCGGCCTTCCAGTCCGCCAGCGCGCCAACCCCGTTGCGCAGCGTCGCCTTCCACGCGAGCAGCGCGGCGCCCTGCTCGTCCACGGCGGCGACGACGGCGCTGCCCACGCACAGCATGACAAGCGCGCAGCGCCTGACGAGCGCCGCCGCCCACCATTTGCTCCGCCTACCCATGACAGCAACGCTAGCTTGTCTGCAGTCGTACCATGCAACTACCGAAGTACAAGTATATGCAAGAACATGAGTACAAGGTAGTAGTGGTAGCTAACTCTATAGAATTGTGTGGTCTAGAGGTGTTAATTGGAGCCAAATCTTGGTCTTGCTTATGTTGCAAGCCTAGCAGTAGTAACTAATTAATGGAGTGGCGAAGAGGTTTAGCATAAGTAGAGAGAGAGTGAGAGAGAGGGGAGGGGGAGGTTAAAGAGGAGAGAGTATTTGGGGTTGATGAGACCAGCATGGGGGAAGGCCACCTTTGTACCTGCAGAATCTCTGGATCCGAGGCAACAGTGCACACTACCACACCCTGTCCCTCTCCCGGTCTCTCCTTGGAAATTGTTCAACTTCAGATGCCTCTACTCCTGAATTATCACCGCCTTCAAAAAAAATTGTTCACAGTCACCATTGTGAGTGGCCATTGGTGGTTAAGTGTATTTAAATTTGTTACTACAGGCATCAGATCACCAACGTCTAATTGCTTTGCGATGCCAAGCTGGTGAACTAATTTTATTTTATTTTAACGGCGGTAACACCTTTGCTAGCAGCCAGGAGAAAGAAAAGATGGCATCTGGGTGGGCAGCTTCATCATGGAAAGGGTGTGTCTCAGCTCTCAAGGATGATAATATTGAATAACAAGCACTTCACAGCCTACAACTTGGATTGGTTACTACTTAACAGTTTGTGGTTAGGGACCTTGGTGTAATTTTGGGTTCTAAAGTGTGGCAATTGCAGTGCTAGTAGTGAGACCTGGGAAGAGCATCCACAGTCCAACAGTTTGAAATAAATTGAATTGGGGGTTCTTCCTCTACATGGATGGTACAAGTAAATCATCTCCCTATTTAAGTCTCCAAGAAATCCCTACACAAAGATTGGAGATTAAGTACACAAGGAGATACTACCACTACAGCAGTAACAAAAAGATTCTGAATAATGATTCTTGCGTGACATATATCTCTACTCTTAAAAAGTGAGTTGGTAGCCTCCCCTTCATGGTTTATTTTCGCCTGATTTTTTTTCTTGTCACCTCCTACCACCCCTTTTCACTAGATTTTCTCCCTCCCTTTAAAAACCAAATCCCATTAAAGAGAAAGATCATGTTTCATGCTTGCTTTGGTAATTAAGAATTTAAAAATAATACCATATATTTGAGATCACCTTCTAAAAGACAGACATAAGATTTTTCTCGATAACTTTTAAAAAATCAGATATGCCTTAATAATAAATCGCTAATCCCGCGCACTATGTCATTTATTATTATCATTATCTCTACTATTAATTAATAATCATAACTTTCCTAATACAACAAAAATAACATACTCCCTCCATTCCTAAATATAGGGTGTATAGTTTTTGGCATGGAAATTAAAGAATGCACATGGAGGGAAAATTTCACAAGTTTTGGGCAAGACTACACCTGACTAATTATATGAGAAAATAGAGGAGCTTGCCCTATGTAAGGAAATGTAATCAAATCCCTTAAAAAGTTATTCAAATGAGTGGTGCAAGGCAATACACCTTATATTTTGAACTTTTTCTCAAAAATCTATACACCTTATATCAAGGAACGGAGGGCGTATCTTCTTTTGTTATGAGCGCATCTGTGCACCTCTGCGGAGGGACGCCGTGCGCTACACCATAGAGGACGTCGTGGCCTGACGCTGTCGCCTGGCGCGATGCTTGGCAATGCTAGGGTGTGGATCACGGAGTCGAGGATGGCCATGGCGGAAGGTGGGTCGTTGGACCACCACATACATGCATTTGTGGATGCGATCATATTATATTTTTTTGTTAGTCATGCAAATAGCCAAACAAGCTATATTCTCAAATCAAGTATGTCCATTCAAATGTCAAAAACTCCGTTAAGGAAATCTTTCCTACAATACTCAGTAGTCGTCGTCGTAGTTTGTAGCCGCCATTCGTGCGAAAATATTTTGGAAATCGAACATTGAATCAATTCAAAAATCAAACCATCAATGGAATTAATTAGCTAGAGAGTTAATTACGTATGCAATTGATTAGGCCATTTAAATAGGATTTTTTTAACCGAATCAATTTGGAAACCAAGTCAGCAATTATCTCTACTCCTAAAAGGGAAGTTGGTAGCCTCCCCTCCCCGGTTTATTTTCGTCTGTCTATTTTTCGTCTCACCTCACATCACACTTCCCAAAGGATTTTCTCTCCAATCAAAAACCAAATCCAATTAAAGGGGGAATCATATAAATAATAGGTAATTCAAAATTCAAAAATCACACCAAATATTTGAGATCACCTTCCTAAAAGACAGACATAAAATTTTTCTCGGTAATTTTCCAAAACAAAATTAGATATTTCTCAATAACAAATCGCTAATCCCGCGCACTATGTCATTTATTATTATCATTATCTTTACTATTAATTGACAATCACAAGTTTTCGAATATACAAAATGACATGTCTTTTTTGTTATGAGCGTATGCATCCGCGCGTCCCTGCGAAGGGACACCGTGCGCGACACCATGGAGGCTATGAGTAGAAGATGTAGGGAATGACTGGGAAGAGAAGAACGACAATTATCCATCTAGTAATGAATGGTATATTTGCTGGAGGTGAAGCTTATTGGTGACGGAGAATACGTTCAAGTTGTCACTCGCCTCCCACGTCAGTGTGCATTTGCAAAGTTGAATGGACCTTTGAGAACGATATCTATAGTTATTATTTGTTTTGTGTCAATAGTATGTGTTAGTTTAACTCACTCTATTATATTGTTAGTATGAAAAATTTCATCCCTATTGAAACGCATGGCGAAGGTGAGGTGGACATCATTTGATTTTAAAGGAGGAGGCTCCAGCGAGAAATGGCCCACTACGACGGAAAACCGAGCTGGAAGGGGATGATCCGACAGTAAAAGATAAGAGTGCGTCATAGGGTGGGGTTTCTGTATTAAGCCCGTCTGTTGAAGATAACATGATGGATAGCCCGTAGCAACGCACGGCCGTTCTGCTAGTATTTAGCAAAGTTATAACTCAGCTGCTCACAAACTATATGATGTCAGACTACACAAAACAACGACGACGACGATGATGATGATGACGACCACGAAGAAAAAAGAGAGACAAATGTATTTTTTATGTTGGTAAATACTTCTCCTTTATTGTTAGGTTAGTTAGAGTGGTACATACTTCTTTCCTCAATGTGATACTGTAATTACCCAGTAAGCCCTGCAAGGTAATTTTGGGCATTGCAGGGTGAAAATTGAACTACCGAGGTACACAGAATTTATCCCCGCTCTCTAGAGTTGAAAGTTGAAACAAGAATAAAAATGAGACAGCACAGCTGGCCACTCAGTGGTAACACATGACACAAGGAGAAGAAACAGTTCATTCCATGCAGTAACAATTATATAAACCCTTATGGCAGAGGCTGTTCCTTGGCAGATTAAAACAGAATGGATTGGATCTGAAGCTAACACATCAATGGAGAGGCTGTCACATGCTCCCGGTTAGATCTAATCTCGCCTTTCTCACTGCCAGGAACTTAGTTTAGTTACTGCCCCTTTGTACTTTTGTGTCAAGCAGATGGATTATAATAGTAAAAGGACAGCAAATTTTCGCAGGCACGCAGATCTAGATCTACCTTCCAACTCCAAATTCCCATTGGTAAATGGGCAGTTCTGAACCACCAGTGCAGCAGTACTAATCCCATAGAAGATGATGGGACTTGCAGAGTATTTACATTGGAATTAGAACTTCTATTTGCAGTGTTGGTTGTTTCACCCCAAAAGATAGGGTACATCCTGCTGTTTTTTTACAGTGAGGAACAGAGTTGCAGAGATAAATGACCAATGGCCTGATGTATAAGTAACTCGCAAGTAGAGGGTGAACCATCCATGAGTACAAAGATCAGACTAGGTATACGAAAACAAAATTACCAGAACAGACTGTAACCATAGGGTACTGATAAGTAGTTACCACATACTTTTTTTTTGAAGAATAAGAATTCATTTTCTGCATCTTTGCATCAAGAGGAATGAAGAGATAGCAAAATGTTTCAAGTCCTCTATCTCCACCGTTTACACAGTGAACAATTTTCAAGGTTTTAACCCACATCATCACCTAGATCTACCAACCTTAACTTGTGTACTAGCTCCATTATTTGGTATCTTGATGCATATGGTATCATCAGTTTTGCTGACAAGTTCCTGAATGCTCTGCTATCTTTGATGCTTATGCATGTAATTCATAGTGGTATTTAAATCGACCTATAGTTGAAACTTGAAAGGCATCTCAATGTATCGCAGAGATATTTTTATTAAGCGAAAGCGATTAGTACATCACGTGAGGCAGTGGACTCTAAGGATACTTTGCCGCGTGACTATCGACCCACACATCGATATTCCATTTGCTCGTAGGTCCCCATAGACCTGGTGTGCCTATTGGTACTCACGTGTCTCATCTTGTGATAAAGAGGGTCTATTCCATGTAAATATGTAAGTAACCATACTTTTTTAGATAATGAGGTAATCATATATATACAAACTAAAGGGAAAAGATGAGTTTAAAGGCCAGGAGAAGCAAAGGTGGGCAAAATTCAAACAGAAAGGGAAAGCGGGGGAAGGGACTCGAGAAAGGAAATATTTGAAATCCAGCTTGCAAATAACGCCTATAGGAGCAAAGATTGCATTGTCTAATAGTTAAAATGGTGCTAGGGAGAGAAATCGAGAGGAGGGGAATCTAGGCATGAGATAGGGAGGTGGTAGAGCACATGGAGGGGTAAAAAGACCATAAAGAATACAATAACACAAGGACAAGGTTAGGCATCATGTGAGAAGGAGATGGTGGAACAGATATGCATAGGTGATAGGTGTCATGGGGAAGAGGTGGCCATTAGTTGAACTCCAAGCAATTAAGAGCAGGCATGATGTGTATTAGCAATAAACAAGTGGTGTTAGTGCCTTAATTGGTGGTGAGGAATGAACAGAAAAAAGAGCATGGTGCTGCCACTGGAGTGCAAGGCACTGTTTTCAAAAGGCAATCGCATTATTTTTTGTCCATTGATGAGGCATACATCAAGGCATAGAAATCCACGCGTTGTCGGAAAAAAAAAACAAGAAAACAAAAAAAAGTTTTGCAGCACATCAGCTAATTTCTGGTTCATTTCTGAATGGTTACCTTCTGAAAATCTTTCTGATCCTGTCTTGTTGGTGCAGAAGAACCGTCCCAATTATATGGTCATTCACTGAAATTGTGCCCAACCAATGAAGGAAATATGTACCTGCTACTAAAGAGAAAAGTAGAGGAATTGTGCATAGTTTTCTTCTCTAAGACTTTAGGCCTGACAATCTTAAGGATGACACATTAAGGCTGCAAATTCAAGGAAGTTTACCAGTTCAATCTTTCATATACCCGAGCAGGAAAAGATGCAGAAAAGAAAGCAGGATTCAGATATTGGAGGACAGTTGAGCTTCACCCAAACTCCCAAGAAATGACACCCAAACTTCTAGTGTGGATAGAGCTGTACTCTTTTGCATTTACGGAACACACCTACAATTTCTTTTCCATCCTAAACCTGGTGAACAAGCAATATAAAGCACCAAGGGATGATGATGTAGACCACAAAAATCAACCAGTTCTTTAGCGCACGCAGTGGAATGATTAGAGAATCAAATATAGAATTGGCGGGGAGTCGATTCACACTCGAGCTATACATCTTTAGCTACTATTCAATTAGCCAAGATAATTGTTCTTTAGAGAACCATGTTGGGAGCAGTGCCCGGGTTTTGAGCATAGTGGAATTGCCCTTTGATCTCTTTCCGCTCTAAGCAGCAATTAAGCTAAAAAGTATTCATAGGAACTATAGCTGTAGCCATCGTCCTCTACTTGGTGTCCTGGTGACCTCATCACCTTTCATCATATGCACTTAATTACGCAGTATATTCGTTGCTTGTTCACCATCAGCTCCAACCTTCTCCTGAAATTTCATATTTGTTAATGGTTCCCAAGAAAGACCATCCTTACTTTTTACTGCATTTCTATTCCATTAGAAAGAGGCTACTTATGAAAGGTACTAACCAGAAAATTGATTATTTGAAAACCACAATTTTTCAACAAGATAGAGTGGCTAATCATGGTGGTTCTCAATATCTCTTGCACTTTTGTTCTGTCAAATCATGGTCGTCCATATAGTCTTAGTGTCCATAATATCAATGTTCATACCTATGTTCCACAATCATATGTTAGTTTATCGCAATAACTGGCGTTCCAAGGTCAAATGACATGACATCAAGCTACAAGACAATGTGGCTAAAATCTTAAGTATAGTAATTCCAAAACAGATGCAAGGATCCTTGAACTGATCTTGATAGAAGGGATTCCACCCACAGTAAAAAAAACCCTAAAGAATTCATGAATTATGGGCCAACCAGTTGGAGAGAACTCTCTTTCATCACAGCACACAGAATACAAGTTTTTTGGAAAAGGAGGATCACCCCCGGCCTCTGCATCAATCAATGCATGCAGCTGTTGGGGAACTTAGTAATTTCAAAAAATTTCCTACGCACACGCAAGATCATGGTGATGCATAGCAACGAGAGGGGAGAGTGTTGTCTACGTACCCTCGTAGACCGATAGCGGAAGCATTATGACAACGCGGTTGATGTAGTCGTACGTCTTCACGGCCCGACCGATCAAGCACCGAAACTACGGCACCTCCGAGTTTTAGCACACGTTCAGCTCGATGACGATCCCCGGACTCCGATCCAGCAAAGTGTCGGGGAAGAGTTCCGTCAGCACGACGGCGTAGTGACGATCTTGATGTTCTACCGTCGCAGGGCTTCGCCTAACCAGCGCTACAATATTATCGAGGATTATGGTGGAAGGGGGCACCGCACACGGCTAAGAAAACGATCACGTGGATCAACTTGTGTGTCTAGGGGTGCCCCCTGCCTCCGTATATAAAGGAGCCAAGGGGGGGTGCGTCACCGGGAGTAGGACTCCCCTCCCTTTCCTTGTCCAAGTAGGAGAGGGGGAAGGAAGGGAGAGAGGAGAGGAAGGAAAGGGGGGCACCGCCCCTCCCTCCTTGTCCAATTCGGACTAGGGGGAGAGGGGGCGCGCGGCCTGCCCTGGAAGCCCCTCCTCTTCTCCACTTTAGGCCCATGAGGCCCATTAACCCCCCGGGGGGTTCCGATAACCCCCCGGTACTCCGGTTTTATCCAAAACTTCCCCGGAACACTTCCGGTGTCCGAATATAGCCGTCCAATATATCAATCTTTATGTCTCGACCATTTCGAGACTCCTCATTATGTCCGCGATCATATCCGGGACTCCGAACCAACTTCGGTACATCAAAACTCATAAACTCATAATATAACTGTCATCGAAACCTTAAGCGTGCGGACCCTACGGGTTCGAGAACAATGTAGACATGACCGAGACATGTCTCCGGTCAATAACCAATAGCGGAACCTGGATGCTCATATTGGCTCCCACATATTCTACGAAGATCTTTATCGGTCAGACCGCATAACAACATACGTTGTTCCCTTTGTCATCGGTATGTTACTTGCCCGAGATTCGATCGTCGGTATCTCAATACCTAGTTCAGTCTCGTTACCGGCAAGTCTCTTTACTCGTTCCGTAATACATCATCTCACAACTAACTCATTAGTTGCAATGCTTGCAAGGCTTATGTGATGTGCATTACCGAGAGGGCCCAGAGATACCTCTCCGACAATCGGAGTGACAAATCCTAATCTCGAAATACGCCAACCCAACATGTACCTTTGGAGACACCTGTAGAGCACCTTTATAATCACCCAATTACGTTGTGACGTTTGGTAGCACACAAAGTGTTCTTCCGACAAACGGGAGTTGCATAATCTCATAGTCATAGGAACATGTATAAGTCATGAAGAAAGCAATAGCAACATACTAAACAATCGGGTGCTAAGCTAATGGAATGGGTCATGTCAATCAGATCATTCACCTAATGATGTGATCCCGTTAATCAAATAACAACTCTTTGTCCATGGTTAGGAAACATAACCATCTTTGATTAACGAGCTAGTCAAGTAGAGGCATACTAGTGACACTCTGTTTGTCTATGTATTCACACATATATTATGTTTCCGGTTAATACAATTCTAGCGTGAATAATAAACATTTATCATGATATAAGGAAATAAATAATAACTTTATTATTGCCTCTAGGGCATATTTCCTTCAGTCTCCCACTTGCACTAGAGTCAATAATCTAGTTCACATCGCCATGTAATTTAACATCAATAGTTCACATCTTTATGTGGTTAACACCCATAGTTCACATCCACATGTGATCAACACCCAAAGGGTTTACTAGAGTCAGTAATCTAGTTCACATTGCTATGTGATTAACACCCAAAGAGTACTAAGGTGTGATCATGTTTTGCTTTGTGAGAGAAGCTTAGTCAACGAGTCTTCCAAAATTCAGATCCGTATGTATTTTGCAAATTTCTATGTCTACAATGCTCTGCACGGAGCTCCTTTAGCTAATTGCTCCCACTTTCAATATGTATCCAGATGAAGACTTAGAGTCATCCGGATCAGTGCCAAAATCTTGTATCGACGTAATCCTTTTACGATGAACCTTTTGTCACCTCCATAATCGAGAAACATATCCTTATTCAACTAAGGATAATTTTGACCGTTGTCCAGTGATCTACTCCTAGATCACTATTGTACTCCCTTGCCAAAAACAGTGTAGGGTATACAATAGGTACACAGCATGTCATACTTTATAGAACCTATGGCTGAGGCATAGGGAATGACTTTCATCCTCTTTCTATCTTCTGCCGTAGTCGGGCTTTAAGTCTTACTCAATTTCACACCTTGTAACACAGGCAAGAACTCTTTCTTTGACTGTTCCATTTTGAACTACTTCAAAATCTTGTCAAGGTATGTACTCATTGAAAAAAACTTATCAAGCGTCTTGATCTATCTCTATAGATCTTGATGCTCAATATGTAAGCAGCTTCACCGAGGTCTTTCTTTGTAAAACTTCTTTCAAAACACTCCTTTATGCTTTGCAGAATAATTCTACATTATTTCCGATCAACAATATGTCATTCACATATACTTATCAGAAATGTTGTAGTGCTCCCACTCACTTTCTTGTAAATACAGGCTTCACCAAAAGTCTGTATAAAACCAAATGCTTTGATCACACTATCAAAGCGTTTATTCCAACTCCGAGAGGCTTGCACCAGTCCATAAATGGATCGTTGGAGCTTGCACACTTTGTTAGCTCCGTTTGGATCGACAAAACCTTCTGGTTGCATCATATACAACTCTTCTTCCAGAAATCCATTCAGGAATACAGTTTTGACATCCATTTGCCAAATTTCATAATCATAAAATGCGACAATTGCTAACATGATTCGGACAGACTTAAGCATCGCTACGGGTGAGAAGGTCTCATCGTAGTCAATCCCTTGAACTTGTCGAAAACCTTTTGCAACAAGTCGAGCTTTGTAGACAGTAACATTACTGTCAGCATCAGTCTTCTTCTTGAAGATCCATTTATTCTCAATTGCTTGCCGATCATCGTGCAAGTCAACCAAAGTCCACACTTTGTTCTCATACATGGATCCCATCTCAGATTTCATGGCTTCAAGCCCTTTCGCGGAATCTGGGCTCACCATCGCTTCTTTATAGTTCGTAGGTTCATCATGATCTAGTAGCATGACTTCCAGAACAGGATTACCGTACCACTCTGGTGCGGATCTTACTCTGTTTGATCTACGAGGTTCAGTAGCAACTTGATCTGAAGTTCTATGATCATCATCATTAACTTCCTCACTAATTGGTTTAGGTGTCACAGAAACCGGTTTCTGTGATGTACTACTTTCCAATAAGGGAGCAGGTACAGTTACCTCATCAAGTTCTACTTTCCTCCCACCACTTCTTTCGAGAGAAACTCCTTCTCTAGAAAGGATCCATTCAAAGCAACGAATATATTGCCTTCGGATCTGTGATAGAAGGTGTACCCAATATTTTCTTTTTGGTATCCTATGAAGACGCACTTCTCCGATTTGGGTTTGAGCTTATCAGGTTGAAACTTTTTCACATAAGCATTGCAACCTCAAACTTTAAGAAACGATGGCTTAGGTTTCTTACCAAACCATAGTTCATACGGTGTCGTCTCAATGGATTTAGATGGTGCCCTATTTAACGTGAATGCAGCTGTCTCTAATGCATAACCCCAAAAACGATAGTGGTAGATTAGTAAGAGACATCGTAGATCGCACCATATCTAATAAAATACGGTTATGACGTTCGGACACACCATTACATTGTGGTGTTCCAGGTGGCGTGAGTAGTGAAACTATTTCACATTGTTTTTAACTGAAGGCAAAACTCGTAACTCAAATATTTTACTTCTGCGATCATATCATAGAAACTTTTATTTTTGTTACGATGATTCTCCACTTCACTCTGAAATTCTTTAAATGTTTTCAAATATTTCAGACTTGTGTTTCATCAAGTAGATATACTCATATCTGCTCAAATCATCCGTGAAGATCAGAAAATAATGATACCTGCTGCGAGCTTCAATATTCATCAGTCCACATACATCAGTATGCATGATTTCCAACAAATCTGTTGCTTGCTGCATTGTTCCGGAGAACGGAGTCTTAGTCATCTTGCCCATGAGGCATGGTTCGTAAGCATCAACTGATTCATAATCAAGTTATTCCAAAAGTCCATCAGTATGGAGTTTCTTCATGCGCTTTACACCAATATGACCTAAACGGCAGTGCCACAAATGAGTTGCACTATCATTATTAACTTTGCATCTTTTGGTTTCAATATTATGAATATGTGTATCACTACGATCAAGATCCAACGAACCATTTTCATTGGGTGTGTAACCATATAAGGTTTTATCCATGTAAACAGAACAACAATTTATTCTCTTACTTAAATGAATAACCGTATTGCAATAAACATGATCAAATCATATTTATGCTCAACACAAACACCAAATAACACTTATTTAGGTTCAACACTAATCCCGAAAGTATAGGGAGTGTGCGATGATGATCATATCAATCTTGGAACCTCTTCCAACACACATCATCACTTCACCCTTAACTAGTCTCTGTTCATTCTGCAACTCCTGTTTCGAGTTACTACTCTTAGCAACTGAACTAGTATCAAATACTGAGGGGTTGCTATAAATACTAGTAAAGTACACATCAATAACATGTATATCAAATATACTTATGTTCACTTTGCCATCCTTCTTATCTGCCAATCACTTGGGGTAGTTCCGCTTCCAGTGACCAGTCCCTTTGCAGTAGAAGCACTTAGTCTCAGGCTTAGGACCAGACTTGGGCATCTTCACTTGAGCAGCAACTTGCTTGCTGTTTTTCTTGAAGTTCCCCTTTTCCCTTTGCCCTTTTCTTGAAACTAGTGATCTTGTCAACCATCAACACTTGATGCTCTTTCTTGATTTCTACCTTTATCGATTTCATCATCATGAAAAGCTCGGGATTCGTTTTCGTCATCCCTTGCATACTATAGTTTATCAGGAAGTTCTACTAACTTGGTGATGGTGACTAGAGAATTCTGTCAATCACTATCTTATCTGGAAGATTAACTCCCACTTGATTCAAGCGATTGTAGTACCCAGACAATCTAAGCACATGCTCACTAGTTGAGCGATTCTCCTCCATCTTTTAGCTATAGAACTTGTTGGAGACTTCATATCTCTCAACTCGGGTATTTGCTTAAAATATTAACTTCAACTCCTGGAACATCTCATATGGTCCATGACGTTCAAAACGTCTTTGAAGTCCCGATTCTAAGCCATTAAGCATGGTGCACTAAACTATCAAGTAGTCATCATATTGAGCTAGCCAAACGTTCATAACGTCTGCATCTGCTCCTGCAATAGGTCTGTCACCTAGCGGTGCATTAAGGACATAATTCTTCTGTGCAGCAATGAGGATAAACCTCAGATCACGGATCCAATCCGCATCTTTGCTACTAACATCTTTCAACACAATTTTCTCTAGGAACATATCAAAATAAACACACGGAAGCAACAACGCGAGCTATTGATTTACAACATAAATTGCAAAATACTACCAGGACTAAGTTCATGATAAATTTAAGTTCAATTAATCATATTACTTAAGAACTCCCACTTAGAAAGACATCCCTCTAATCTTCTAAGTGATTACGTGATCCAAATCAACTAAACCATAACCGATCATCACGTGAAATGGAGTAGTTTTCAATGGTGAATATCGCTGTGTTGATCATATCTACTATATGATTCACGCTCGACCTTTCGGTCTCAGTGTTCCGAGGCCCTATCTGCATATGCTAGGCTCGTCAAGTTTAACCTGAGTATTCTACGTGTGCAAAACTGGCTTGCACCCGTTGTAGATGGATGTAGAGCTTATCACACCCGATCATCACGTGGTGTCTGGGCACGGCGAACTTTGGCAATGGTGCATACTCAGGGAGAACACTTTTTTTCTTGAAATTTAGTGAGAGATCACATGCAATCAATATAAGTGATATGATATGGCCATCATCATCTTGTGCTTGTGATCTCCATCTCCGAAGCACCATCATGATCACCATCGTCACCGGTGCGACACCTTGATCTCCATCGTAGCATCATTGTCGTCTCGCCAATCTTATGCTTCTACGACTATTGCTACCGCTTAGTGATAAAGTAAAGCATTACAGGGCGATTGCATTGCATACAATAAAACGACAACCATATGGCTCCTGCCAGTTGCCGATAACTTGGTTACAAAACATGATCATCTCATACAATAAAATTTAGTATCATGCCTTGACCATATCACATCACAACATGCCCTGTAAAAACAAGTTAGACATCCTCTACTTTGTTTGTTGCAAGTTTTACATGGCTGCTACGGGCTTAAGCAAGAACCAATCTTACCTACGCATCAAAACCACAACGATAGTTTGTCAAGTTGGTGATGTTTTAACCTTCGCAAGGACCGGGCGTAGCCACACTCGGTTCAACTAAAGTTGGAGAAACTGACACCCGCCAGCCACCTGTGTGCAAAGCACGTCGGTAGAACCAGTCTCGCGTAAGCGTACGCGTAATGTCGGTCCGGGCCGCTTCATCCAACAATACCGCCGAACCAAAGTATAACATGCTGGTAAGCAGTATGACTTATATCGCCCACAACTCACTTGTGTTCTACTCGTGCATATAACATCAACACATAAAACTTAGGCTCTGATGCCACTGTTGGGGAGCGTAGTAATTTCAAAAAAATTCCTACGCACACGCAAGATCATGGTGATGCATAGCAACGAGAGGGAAGAGTGTTGTCTACGTACCCTCGTAGACCGATAGCGGAAGCGTTATGACAACGCGGTTGATGTAGTCGTACGTCTTCACGGCCCGACCGATCAAGCACCAAAACTACGGCACCTCCGAGTTTTAGCACACGTTCAGCTCGATGACGATCCCCGGACTCCGATCCAGCAAAGTGTCGGGGAAGAGTTCCGTCAGCACGACGGCGTAGTGACGATCTTGATGTTCTACCATCGCAGGGCTTCGCCTAAGCACCACTACAATATTATCGAGGATTATGGTGTAAGGGGGCACCGCACACGGCTAAGAAAACGATCACGTGGATCAACTTGTGTGTCTAGGGGTGCCCCCTGCCTCCGTATATAAAGGAGCCAAGGGGGGGTGCGTCTGGCCCTAGTAGGAGGCGCGCAGGAGGAGTCCTACTCCTACCGGGAGTAGGACTCCCCTCCCTTTCCTTGTCCAAGTAGGAGAGGAGGAAGGAAGGGAGAGAGGAGAGGAAGGAAAGGGGGGCGCCGCCCCTCCCTCCTTGTCCAATTCGGACTAGGGGGAGAGTGTTGGGTTTCGTAGTAATTTCAAAAAATTTCCTACGCGCACACAGGATCATGTGATGCATAGCAACGAGGGGAAGAGTATTGTCTACGTACCCTACGCAGACCGACTGCGGAAGCGATGACACGACGTAGAGGAAGTAGTCGTACGTCTTCACGATCCAACCGATCAAGCACCGAAACTACGGCACCTCCGAGTTCGAGCACACGTTCAGCTCGATGACGATCCCCGGACTCCGATCCAGCAAAGTGTCGGGGAAGAGTTCCGTCAGCACGACGGCGTGATGACGATCTTGATGAACTACAGCAGCAGGGCTTCGCCTAAACTCCGCTACAATATTATCGAGGAATATGGTGGCAGGGGGCACCGCACACGGCTAAGGAATCGATCACGTGGATCAACTTGTGTCAACTTGTGTGTTTAGAGGTGCCCCTGCCTCAGTATATAAAGGAGCCAAGGGGGGAGGGTGCGCCGGCCAGGAGGAGGAGGCGCAGGAGGAGTCCTACTCCTACCGGGAGTAGGACTCCCCTCCAATCCTATTCCAACTAGGATTCCCAAGGGGGAAAGAGGGAGAGGGGTGGCCGGCCACCTCTCCTAGTCCTAATAGGACTAGGGGAAGGGGGGGAGGCGCGCAGCCCCCTTGGGCTGCCCCTTTCTCCTTTCCACTAAGGCCCATGAAGGCCCATGTGGTTCCCGGGGGGTTCCGGTAACCTCCCGGTAACCCGGTAAAATCCCGATTTCACCCGGAACACTTCCGATGTCCAAACATAGGCTTCCAATATATTAATCTTTATGTCTCGACCATTTCGAGACTCCTCGTCATGTCCGTGATCACATCCGGGACTCCGAACAACCTTCGGTACATCAAAATGCATAAACTCATAATATAACTGTCATCGTAACCTTAAGCGTGCGGACCCTACGGGTTCGAGAACAATGTAGACATGACCGAGACATGTCTCTGGTCAATAACCAATAGCGGGACCTGGATGCCCATATTGGCTCCTACATATTCTACGAAGATCTTTATCGGTCAGACCGCATAACAACATACGTTGTTCCCTTTGTCATCGGTATGTTACTTGCCCGAGATTCGATCGTCGGTATCCAATACCTAGTTCAATCTCGTTACCGGCAAGTCTCTTTACTCGTTCCGTAATACATCATCTCACAACTAACATATTAGTTGTAATGCTTGCAAGGCTTATGTGATGTGTATTACCGAGAGGGCCCAGAGATACCTCTCCGACAATCGGAGTGACAAATCCTAATCTCGAAATACGCCAACCCAACATCGACCATTGGAGACACCTGTAGTACTCCTTTATAATCACCCAGTTACGTTGTGACGTTTGGTAGTACCCAAAGTGTTCCTCCGGTAAACGGGAGTTGCATAATCTCATAGTCATAGGAACATGTATAAGTCATGAAGAAAGCAATAGCAACATACTAAACGATCGGGTGCTAAGCTAATGGAATGGGTCATGTCAATCAGATCATTCTACTAATGATGTGACCTCGTTAATCAAATAACAACTCTTTGTTCATGGTTAGGAAACATAACCATCTTTGATTAACGAGCTAGTCAAGTAGAGGCATACTAGTGACACTATGTTTGTCTATGTATTCACACATGTATTATGTTTCCGGTAAATACAATTTTAGCATGAATAATAAACATTTATCATGATTATAAGGAAATAAATAATAACTTTATTATTGCCTCTAGGGCATATTTCCTTCAGTCTCCCACTTGCACTAGAGTCAATAATCTAGATTACACTGTAATGAATCTAACACCCATGGAGCTTTGGTGTTGATCATGTTTTGCTCGTGGAAGAGGCTTAGTCAACGGGTCTGCAACATTCAGATCCGTATGTATCTTGCAAATCTCTATGTCTCCCACCTGGACTAGATCCCGGATGGAGTTGAAGCGTCTCTTGATGTGTTTGGTCCTTTTGTGAAATCTGGATTCCTTTGCCAAGGCAATTGCACCAGTATTGTCACAAAAGATTTTCATTGGACCCGATGCACTAGGTATGACACCTAGATCGGATATGAACTCCTTCATCCAGACTCCTTCATCTGCTGCTTCCGAAGCAGCTATGTATTCCGCTTCACATGTAGATCCCGCTACGACGCTTTGTTTAGAACTGCACCAACTGACAGCTCCACCGTTTAATGTAAACACGTATCCGGTTTGCGATTTAGAATCGTCCGGATCAGTGTCAAAGCTTGCATCAACGTAACCTTTTACGATGAGCTCTTTGTCACTTCCATATACGAGAAACATATCCTTAGTCCTTTTTAGGTATTTCAGGATGTTCTTGACCGCTGTCCAGTGATCCATTCCTGGATTACTTTGGTACCTCCCTGCTAAACTTATAGCAAGGCACACATCAGGTCTGGTACACAGCATTGCATACATGATAGAGCCTATGGCTGATGCATAGGGAACATCTTTCATATTCTCTCTATCTTCTGCAGTGGTCGGGCATTGAGTCTTACTCAATTTCACACCTTGTAACACAGGCAAGAACTCTTTCTTTGCTTGATCCATTTTGAACTTCTTCAAAATTTTGTCAAGGTATGTGCTTTGTGAAAGTCCAATTAAGCGTCTTGATCTATCTCTATAGATCTTAATGCCTAATATGTAAGCAGCTTCACCGAGGTCTTTCATTGAAAAACTTTTATTCAAGTATCCCTTTATGCTATCCAGAAATTCTATATCATTTCCAATCAGTAATATGTCATCCACATATAATATCAGAAATGCTACAGAGCTCCCACTCACTTTCTTGTAAATACAGGCTTCTCCGAAAGTCTGTATAAAACCAAATGCTTTGATCACACTATCAAAACGTTTATTCCAACTCCGAGAGGCTTGCACCAGTCCATAAATGGATCGCTGGAGCTTGCACACTTTGTTAGCTCCCTTTGGATCGACAAAACCTTCTGGTTGCATCATATACAACTCTTCTTCCAGGAATCCATTCAGGAATGCAGTTTTGACATCCATTTGCCAAATTTCATAATCATAAAATGCGGCAATTGCTAACATGATTCGGACGGACTTAAGCATCGCTACGGGTGAGAAGGTCTCATCGTAGTCAATTCCTTGAACTTGTCGAAAACCTTTTGCGACAAGTCGAGCTTTGTAGACAGTAACATTACCATCAGCGTCAGTCTTCTTCTTAAAGATCCATTTATTCTCAATTGCTTGCCGATCATCGGGCAAGTCAACCAAAGTCCATACTTTGTTCTCATACATGGATCCCATCTCAGATTTCATGGCTTCAAGCCACTTTGCGGAATCTGGGCTCACCATCGCTTCTTCATAGTTCGTAGGTTCATCATGATCTAGTAGCATGACTTCCAGAACAGGATTTCCGTACCACTCTGGCGCGGATCTTACTCTGGTTGATCTACGTGGTTTAGTAGTATCTTGATCTGAAGTTTCATGATCATTATCATTAGCTTCCTCACTAACCGGTGTAGGTGTCACTGAAACAGTTTTCTGTGATGAGCTACTCTCCAGTAAGGGAGCAGGTACAGTTACCTCGTCAAGTTCTACTTTCCTCCCACTCACTTCTTTCGAGAGAAACTCCTTCTCTAGAAATGATCCATTCTTAGCAACGAATGTTTTGCCTTCGGATCTGTGATAGAAGGTGTACCCAACAGTTTCCTTTGGGTATCCTATGAAGACACATTTCTCCGATTTGGGTTCGAGCTTATCAGGTTGAAGTTTTTTCACATAAGCATCGCAGCCCCAAACTTTAAGAAACGACAACTTTGGTTTCTTGCCAAACCACAGTTCATAAGGCGTCGTCTCAACGGATTTTGATGGTGCCCTATTTAACGTGAATGCGGCCGTCTCTAAAGCATATCCCCAAAATGATAGCGGTAAATCAGTAAGAGACATCATAGATCGCACCATATCTAGTAAAGTACGATTACGACGTTCGGACACACCATTACGCTGTGGTGTTCCGGGTGGCGTGAGTTGCGAAACTATTCCACAATTTTTCAAATGTACACCAAACTCGTAACTCAAATATTCTCCTCCACGATCAGATCGTAGAAACTTAATTTTCTTGTTACGATGATTTTCAACTTCACTCTGAAATTCTTTGAACTTTTCAAATGTTTCAGACTTATGTTTCATTAAGTAAATATACCCATATCTGCTTAAATCATCTGTGAAGGTGAGAAAATAACGATATCCGCCACGAGCCTCAATATTCATCGGGCCACATACATCGGTATGTATGATTTCCAACAAATCTGTTGCTCTCTCCATAGTACCGGAGAACGGTGTTTTAGTCATCTTGCCCAAGAGGCACGGTTCGCAAGTACCAAGTGATTCATAATCAAGTGGTTCCAAAAGTCCATCGGTATGGAGTTTCTTCATGCGCTTTATACCGATATGACCTAAACGACAGTGCCACAAATAAGTTGCACTTTCATTATCAACTCTGCATCTTTTGGCTTCAACATTATGAATATGTGTATTACTACTATCGAGATTTAGTAAGAATAGACCACTCTTCAAGGGTGCATGACCATAAAAGATATTACTCATATAAATAGAACAACCATTATTCTCTGATTTAAATGAATAACCGTCTCGCATTAAACAAGATCCAGATATAATGTTCATGCTCAACGCTGGCACCAAATAACAATTATTTAGGTCTAATATTAATCCCGAAGGTAGATGTAGAGGTAGCGTGCCGACTGCGATCACATCGACTTTGGAACCGTTTCCCACGCGCATCGTCACCTCGTCCTTTGCTAGTGCCCGCTTATTCTGTAGTCCCTGTTTCGAGTTGCAAATATTAGCAACAGAACCAGTATCAAATACCCAGGTGCTACTGCGAGCTCTAGTAAGGTACACATCAATAACATGTATATCACATATACCTTTGTTCACCTTGCCATCCTTCTTATCCGCCAAATACTTGGGGCAGTTCCGCTTCCAGTGACCAGTCTGCTTGCAGTAGAAGCACTCAGTTTCAGGCTTAGGTCTAGACTTGGGTTTCTTCTCTTGAGCAGCAACTTGCTTGCCGTTCTTTTTGAAGTTCCCCTTTTTCTTCCCTTTGCCCTTTTTCTTGAAACTAGTGGTCTTGTTAACCATCAACACTTGATGCTCCTTCTTGATTTCTACCTCCGCAGCTTTCAGCATTGCGAAGAGCTCGGGAATAGTCTTGTTCATCCCTTGCATATTATAGTTCATCACGAAGCTCTTGTAGCTTGGTGGCAGTGATTGGAGAATTCTGTCAATGACGCAATCATCCGGAAGATTAACTCCCAATTGAATCAAGTGATTATTATACCCAGACATTTTGAGTATATGCTCACTCACAGAACTGTTCTCCTCCATCTTGCAGCTATAGAACTTATTGGAGACTTCATATCTCTCAATCCGGGCATTTGCTTGAAATATTAACTTCAACTCCTGGAACATCTCATATGCTCCATGACGTTCAAAACGTCGTTGAAGTCCCGATTCTAAGCCGTAAAGCATGGCACACTGAACTATCGAGTAGTCATCAGCTTTGCTCTGCCAGACGTTCATAACATCTGGCGTTGCTCCAGCAGCAGGCCTGGCACCCAGCGGTGCTTCCAGGACGTAATTCTTCTGTGCAGCAATGAGGATAATCCTCAAGTTACGGACCCAGTCCGTGTAATTGCTACCATCATCTTTCAACTTTGCTTTCTCAAGGAACGCATTAAAATTTAACGGAACAACAGCACGAGCCATCTATCTACAATCAACATAAACAAGCAAGATACTATCAGGGACTAAGTTCATGATAAATTTTAAGTTCAATTAATCATATTACAAAAGAACTCCCACTTAGATAGACATCTCTCTAATCCTCTAAGTGATCACGTGATCCAAATCAACTAAACCATAACCGATCATCACGTGAGATGGAGTAGTTTTCAATGGTGAACATCGTTTATGTTGATCATATCTACTATATGATTCACGCTCGACCTTTCGGTCTCCGTGTTCCGAGGCCATATCTGCATATGCTAGGCTCGTCAAGTTTAACCTGAGTATTCTGCGTGTGCAAAACTGGCTTGCACCCGTTGTAGATGGACGTAGAGCTTATCACACCCGATCATCACGTGGTGTCTGGGCACGACGAACTTTGGCAACGGTGCATACTCAGGGAGAACACTTCTTGATAATTTAGTGAGAGATCATCTTATAATGCTACCGTCAATCAAAGCAAGATAAGATGCATAAAAAGATAAACATCACATGCAATCAATATAAGTGATATGATATGGCCATCATCATCTCGTGCTTGTGATCTCCATCTCCGAAGCACCGTCATGATCACCATCGTCACCGGCGCGACACCTTGATCTCCATCGTAGCATCATTGTCGTCTCGCCAATCTTATGCTTCCACGACTATCACTACTGTTTAGTAATAAAGTAAAGCATTACATCGCGATTGCATTGCATACAATAAAGCGACAACCATATGGCTCCTGCCAGTTGCCGATAACTCGGTTACAAAACATGATCATCTCATACAATAAAATTCAGCATCATGCTTTGACCATATCACATCACAACATGCCCTGCAAAAACAAGTTAGACGTCCTCTACTTTGTTGTTGCATGTTTTACGTGGCTGCTACGGGCTTAAGTAAGAGCCAATCTCACCTACGCATCAAAACCACAACGATAGTTTGTCAAATAGACTCCGTTTTAACCTTCGCAAGGACCGGGCGTAGCCATACTTGGTTCAACTAAAGTTGGAGAGGCAGTCGCCCGCAAGCCATCTCTGTGCAAAGCACGTCGAGGGAACCGGTCTCGCGTAAGCGTACGCGTAAGGTTGGTCCGGGTCGTCTCGTCCAACAATACCGCCGAACCAAAATATGACATGCTGGTAGGCAGTATGACTTGTATCGTCCACAACTCACTTGTGTTCTACTCGTGCATATAACATCAACATCATTAACCTAGGCTCGGATGCCACTGTTGGGTTTCATAGTAATTTCAAAAATTTCCTACGCGCACACAGGATCATGTGATGCATAGCAACGAGGGGAAGAGTATTGTCTACGTACCCTACGCAGACCGACTGCGGAAGCGATGACACGACGTAGAGGAAGTAGTCGTACGTCTTCACGATCCAACCGATCAAGCACCGAAACTACGGCACCTCCGAGTTCGAGCACACGTTCAGCTCGATGACGATCCCCGGACTCCGATCCAGCAAAGTGTCGGGGAAGAGTTCCGTCAGCACGACGGCGTGATGACGATCTTGATGAACTACAGCAGCAGGGCTTCGCCTAAACTCCGCTACAGTATTATCGAGGAATATGGTGGCAGGGGGCACCGCACACGGCTAAGGAATCGATCACGTGGATCAACTTGTGTCAACTTGTGTGTTTAGAGGTGCCCCTGCCTCAGTATATAAAGGAGCCAAGGGGGGAGGGTGCGCCGGTCAGGAGGAGGAGGCGCAGGAGGAGTCCTACTCCTACCGGGAGTAGGACTCCCCTCCAATCCTATTCCAACTAGGATTCCCAAGGGGGAAAGAGGGAGAGGGGTGGCCGGCCACCTCTCCTAGTCCTAATAGGACTAGGGGAAGGGGGGAGGCGCGCAGCCCCCTTGGGCTGCCCCTTTCTCCTTTCCACTAAGGCCCATGAAGGCCCATGTGGTTCCCGGGGGGTTCCGGTAACCTCCCGGTAACCCGGTAAAATCCCGATTTCACCCGGAACACTTCCGATGTCCAAACATAGGCTTCCAATATATTAATCTTTATGTCTCGACCATTTCGAGACTCCTCGTCATGTCCGTGATCACATCCGGGACTCCGAACAACCTTCGGTACATCAAAATGCATAAACTCATAATATAACTGTCATCGTAACCTTAAGCGTGCGGACCCTACGGGTTCGAGAACAATGTAGACATGACCGAGACATGTCTCTGGTCAATAACCAATAGCGGGACCTGGATGCCCATATTGGCTCCTACATATTCTACGAAGATCTTTATCGGTCAGACCGCATAACAACATACGTTGTTCCCTTTGTCATCGGTATGTTACTTGCCCGAGATTCGATCGTCGGTATCCAATACCTAGTTCAATCTCGTTACCGGCAAGTCTCTTTACTCGTTCCGTAATACATCATCTCACAACTAACATATTAGTTGTAATGCTTGCAAGGCTTATGTGATGTGTATTACTGAGAGGGCCCAGAGATACCTCTCCGACAATCGGAGTGACAAATCCTAATCTCGAAATACGCCAACCCAACATCGACCATTGGAGACACCTGTAGTACTCCTTTATAATCACCCAGTTACGTTGTGACGTTTGGTAGTACCCAAAGTGTTCCTCCGGTAAACGGGAGTTGCATAATCTCATAGTCATAGGAACATGTATAAGTCATGAAGAAAGCAATAGCAACATACTAAACGATCGGGTGCTAAGCTAATGGAATGGGTCATGTCAATCAGATCATTCTACTAATGATGTGACCTCGTTAATCAAATAACAACTCTTTGTTCATGGTTAGGAAACATAACCATCTTTGATTAACGAGCTAGTCAAGTAGAGGCATACTAGTGACACTATGTTTGTCTATGTATTCACACATGTATTATGTTTCCGGTAAATACAATTTTAGCATGAATAATAAACATTTATCATGATTATAAGGAAATAAATAATAACTTTATTATTGCCTCTAGGGCATATTTCCTTCAGAGAGGGGGCGCGCGGCCTGCCCTGGCAGCCCCTCCTCTTCTCCACTTTAGGCCCATGAGGCCCATTAACCCCCCGGGGGGTTCCGGTAACCCCCCGATACTCCGGTTTTATCCGAAACTTCCCCGGAACACTTCCGGTGTCCGAATATAGCCGTCCAATATATCAATCTTTATGTCTCGACCATTTCGAGACTCCTCGTTATGTCCGCGATCATATCCGGGACTCCGAACCAACTTCGGTACATCAAAACTCATAAACTCATAATATAACTGTCATCGAAACCTTAAGCGTGCGGACCCTACGGGTTCGAGAACAATGTAGACATGACCGAGACATGTCTCCGGTCAATAACCAATAGCGGAACCTGGATGCTCATATTGGCTCCCACATATTCTACGAAGATCTTTATCGGTCAGACCGCATAACAACATACGTTGTTCCCTTTGTCATCGGTATGTTACTTGCCCGAGATTCGATCGTCGGTATCTTAATACCTAGTTCAATCTCGTTACCAGCAAGTCTCTTTACTCGTTCCGTAATACATCATCTCACAACTAACTCATTAGTTGCAATGCTTGCAAGGCTTATGTGATGTGCATTACTGAGAGGGCCCAGAGATACCTCTCCGACAATCGGAGTGACAAATCCTAATCTCGAAATACGCCAACCCAACATGTACCTTTGGAGACACCTGTAGAGCACCTTTATAATCACCCAGTTACATTGTGACGTTTGGTAGCACATAAAGTGTTCTTCCGGCAAACGGGAGTTGCATAATCTCATAGTCATAGGAACATGTATAAGTCATGAAGAAAGCAATAGCAACATACTAAACGATCGGGTGCTAAGCTAATGGAATGGGTCATGTCAATCAGATCATTCACCTAATGATGTGATCCCGTTAATCAAATAACAACTCTTTGTCCATGGTTAGGAAACATAACCATCTTTGATTAACGAGCTAGTCAAGTAGAGACATACTAGTGACACTCTGTTTGTCTATGTATTCACACATATATTATGTTTCCGGTTAATACAATTCTAGCATGAATAATAAACATTTATCATGATATAAGGAAATAAATAATAACTTTATTATTACCTCTAGGGCATATTTCCTTCAGCAGCCATATACACAGAAACAAGTATCGAGGGTAAAAGACAATACAGTAAATTTCCATGCTATCATTCAGAAAAGAACGGAGTGGTGGGGAGAATAAATAGGTCACTAACTTTATGAATGAAGGATGAGTAAAACATCAAAGAACATTTGAACTTATGTAAAGCATTACACCGACCAAATGTGATGTTAGCCGTCTGTACAAGCTGCACATTTTTATGGGGAGGATCATCTTATAGTGGATCCTTCCTCAATTTATGGGACCTGCCACATTGTATTGATTGTATAGAACCAAAAAACAAAGAAGCAAACGATGAAAAGTACAGAGCACTTACACTTTAACAGTGTCAAAAGACCGAACTATGAGGCTGCTATTATCCATAAACCAGGCAAGAATGGAGTCATTTAGCCTTTTGCAACTCCAAATGATAAAACTGGGCAGTGTGTCATGGCCCCCCAAAACAGGAAGTACTGATGTCATGTTCATGTTTTTTCTTCTCATACGTTAACTGATAGGGATTTGTTCTCTTTCCAGCTCATGGAACATTATAGAGAGTTGTTCACTAACTTCTACATTCTTAATAACATTACATATAATTCATTTGTGTTCATCCTGTTGTACAAAGACAAGCTTAACCAAAAAAGTTTTCCAACTCAAAAAGGGCCAGCTTCTTCAAACTACACCATTTGACAAAAAAATAATGCTCAATTATTATAGTAAATAAGATTGTTGCACGGTAAAACATAGATAGGTATTGACATACATGGTCAAAAGGATGGAAGTAGTCAAAATCAAGCTAACGAAAAACTCATAGCTAAGGATGAGCATATACTTTGTTTGCTTTGTAGTTTGCACCATGTACACCATGATGTAAGCTAGCTTACTTGGGTTTAAGCATATCTTTGAATACTTGCCAACAACTACAAAGTTAATGACAGAGCTTTCATGTTTCATCTATTTTTGTGTGCCTTCTATCTACAATTATTAAATATTTGTTTCAGTTATATTGTACTCAAGCACTAAACGGCCGCTGCCACTTGAAGGAGGAGCCACCGTCCCTGCCGCGTTGCTAGCCGGGCAGCCAGTGGCGCCCGGTTCTCCTTGACGTCAAGGAGAAGCCATCCTCCCCGGCGTCGTCCAAGCTGCCCCTGCGTCTCCACTACTACCTCAAAGGGTGCGTCCGCCGGGAGAGGCACAATGCAGGTTCACCAAGACCCATGTGGCAACAGCATTCGTGCTCACAGAGGCTTGGGCCCTCAACTGGTCCAAGACCATGTCGAGTCGGACGCCCGCCGTCGGCCCGGCTCGACTCCCAGCTCTTCCAAGTGAGGATGGAGTGCGCCCTCTTCATCCGAGCTGCCGATACCGTTGAAGACAAGCGGCACAAGGCAGTGGACGATGCGGCAAAGTGTCTAGGCCGCGGCGACCTGATGGGGCTTCCACCACTGGTGCGATGACGATGACGATGGCTCAAGTGGACGCGTGGATGGTGGATGAACGACGACGAAGGTGCCAATGGCCTCAGATGCCTTGCCTATGAGGTCGTTGTCTGGTACCTGGCCTAGTTTTAGTTTAGTTTAGTTTAAGTTTAGGTTGAACCTGTTAAATATCATCCGTTTGCATGTAATATATAGAACTTGCTTCAATTTCATCTGTTTAGCTTAAAATTTCTTCTGTGTTTGTGTTTGGTCTGTTTCAAATGGGTCGGACATTTAGTGACTCCGGTTGAAATTGCCTTCGGCCCGTCGGGTGTTTGTGGACACATCCAGACGTGTCTGGAGACATTTGGTGATGTTGGTTTGGTGATCCGCATTGGAGATTCCCTAAGTTCACTAACATAGGCCGTGCTACTTTTTTCTGCTGCGTGAAAGAGAGTATTATTCCATAGGATCAGAGTTACAGTCAGGGCTCATTTGATCCAACGGAATTTCATAAGATTTTTGGAGGATTTGGATCCTTAGGATTTTTTTTCCTATGATGGTCATTTGATTCGTAGGATTGAAATCCTTTGGAATTTTTTCATAGGATTCATTTGTACTACATTTTGGAGAAGAATTTCCATCCACTCAAATCCCTTTGTAGAACTCCTTTGTTTTTCCGGTGCTATTAAACACACTTCCAAATCCTGTAGGGTACAAAAGGACATGACACTCTATTCCTGCGTTTTTCATATTCCTGTATTTTGAGAATCCTGCGAATCAAAGAGGCCCTCAGCTGGCAAAAGCTCAGCGATACAAGGTGGACAATTCTGCGGCCAGCAAGCCGTGCTACACTCTAACCTCCCATAGTTCGCCAGGCGATCTATTACTCTGTTTTGGTTAGAAATTTTCAAAGGAAAAAACTCTCTACCAACTAATAGATGCTTAATCTCTGAGATTGAATGACCATATGCGGACCGATCAAAAGTATCTGAGGCCAGTGAAGAAAGAACCGTAGAGGAATCAGACTGGACTGGATTACCACCAGTAGGTTTGATCCCTTCATGGTGATCGCAAGACCTTCTCTCAACACATGTAATTCTGCTTCAAGAGCATCATTACAGAAGAAAAGGTATTAGTAGGCTAAAAAACCAGTCCACCTTCTCCACCTTCTGAGTTTCTAAGGATCATCCTGGAACCCGTGGTTCCACCGGAGGAAAACGAGCCGTCGACCGACAACGCGACTTGCCCAGGAGCCAGAGCAGGCCATGGGTTAGACTGTGAAGGTGCTCTTTTCCTCAGTTCAGGTTCGAACTCATACTCCACCATCTTGCCATTTATCATCTCCTCTACGTTATACTTCTTCGCATGCCAAATAGAGTTCAAGTAGCTGTTAAGAAAATCAATAGAACTATGTACCGAGACGTGGTCTTTTCCATGCAGCACATCTGTCCTCAAGTTCCAGATTTTCCAGATTAAAATAAGAACCATGTCCCGTACTCTCTCATTGCTGTTTGCAAGTACATTAAGCAGCCATACCTGCCCAGAATCAATAAGCTTTTCGTTGCTTGGGAGCGGCCAGATCGTCTGCATGCCTTCCCATAGTTGCACTGCTACTGCACACGACACCAAGGCGTGGAAAGAACTCTCATCTTCGCCACCGCACAGTGGGCATGTTGTGAGTATGAAGATGTCTACATTACATGCATTTAAATGTAGCAAGAGCACCCATTGCCACCTTCCAAGCCATCACTTTCATTTTCTGCGGGACGTTTGCTTGCCAAAAAAGACTCCAAATCGGTCTTGCACCATTAGGTTGAGCACTAGAAGCACCTGAAGAATAGGTCTCCTCATGATTTTTCATAGCCAGATGATAGGCACTTTTCACCGTGAATCGCACTCTTCTCCGACTGGCAGGCAAGGAAATCATCAAGCTGCCACAGTGAAGTGTGAATCTTTCAAATTTGCAACACATCCACAGGCCAGAAGTGCTCATTTAGTAAACGTGTATTCCAATTACCATTCTCGTCCATAAAGTCAGAAACACGATTCAGCCGACAATTTCTCTTTGGGCTAGCGGGTTTGAAGGAAGGACCACAAGGGATCCCTGGGTTTCTCCAAGTAAGAATCTGAACACCATTACCCACCCTCCAAGTAAGCCCTCCTTTAGCAATTCAAGACCATGCTCAATACCCCGCCACACCGCAGAAGTATTGCCAGAAAAAACGTTTCCATCAAGTTCCCATTGAGACAATATTTTGCATGGAGGAGAAGTGGACGTAAACTATCCGGGGACCCCAATAGGCACCAAGCCTGTTTGGCCGGCACGGCTTGATTGAACACATACATATCTCGGAATCCCATGTCACCTTTTGATTTTGGCATGATCATCTTATCCCAACTCAACCAAGACATTTTCCTTTTGCCTCTCTCAACACCCCACCAATATTGCCGCATTAAACGAGTCATCTGATCACACACTTGGGCTGGAAGTCGAAAGACACTCATAACATACGTCATGATTGCTTGAGCAACGGACTTAATTAGAATCTCCTTGCTTCCAGAAGACATATATTGTTCACTCCAATCCACCAGTATATTACCGAGTCTCCCCAAGATCGATGCAAAACGACCCTTGTGCATCTGTCCATCTGGGACAGAGAGCCCCGAGTACTTAGGATCAAAAACCTCTCGAGAGACTTCCAACACTACTAGGAAAAGGCCTACTAATGGCGCACTGGTTTTGCCTACTAATGGCGCATTACCAGTGCGCCATTAGTAGCACGCCACTAGTATATCTTACTAATGGCGCACCACAGGTGCGCCATTAGTATCTGGTATACTAATGGCGCACCAACTAGTGCGCCATTAGTATGTAACAGCATGCGCTATTAGTGTGCCTCCCGGGGGGCCATACGTAAGCATGGCTTTGTCATACTAATGGCGCATTCTCTGTTGATGCGCTATTAGTATCCTTTGGCATACTAATGGCGCACCTGGTGGTGATGCGCCATTAGTATGAATATTTGGTTTTTTTTTCCTTTTTTGATTTTTGCGCAGGTTAAGTTTTTTTTCCTTTTTTGATTTTTGCGCAGGTTACAAAATATATTATTATACAGAATATAAAATATATTATTAGACAGAATATAGACAGCAGCACACAGCAACATCAGATTCATCGAATACAATAGAAGATTAGTCTCCGAATACAATTCATCATATTAGTCTCCGAATTCAAAAGACCGAACAAAGATAAAACATTACAAGTCTTAAGACCGCGAGTATCGAGTTTGTCTTCACATTACAAGTCGATATCGATCATCTAAACTACCATCACATAGAAGAGAGCTGTGGTCATCACGATGAGCATCATCGCGATCAAACTGGTCTTCATCCGGTTCCTCCAACGCTCCCTCCTCTCTCCCGCTAGATAGCGGGCGTATCTAGATTCGGCCTCCGCCCTAGTGATGTACCCTTTGTAACTATTACCGCTGAAACGGTGAACCTGTCTCCGAAACTCCTCCCAGTCGTCGTAGACTCTGGGAACCTTACCCTTGTACACGACATATGACGGCATCTCTATGCACAAGCCAAACAACAGACAATACATAAGCAATATGTAAGTATGCAACAAAAGGGTCGGAAGAGAAAAGCAAGACATTAATAGCACGATTCATGGTCCTACTAATAAATAGCATCGATTACATCTAAGTTGAACGACTGTCCAAACCAAAGAGACATACGAATTCATTAAAGTATAATTACAACATGAGCCAATCAATGTTTCAGAACTACACATCACTACTTTCGACTCGACTCATCGGACAGGAACGTGGATGAAGCCGCCGTCTGTCGTGATGGTCATGAAATCGCGGTCGTTGTCACCCTGCATTTGTAGCATTTCATCTATCTCACTGTTGGACGGTTGATATCTGAGGAAGAACTGCCCCGAGGTATGAAGGACATCTTGATGGATGATGTCCGCAAACTCTGACTGGATGCGCAAGAATTCTTGTCTGAGGTCCGCGTCCTGGACTGCCGACAAGCTCGCGGCCCAATCTTTGAGATTATCCGGTAGCAGAAGTTGATGATGGTCCCTTACGATCGCCCGCATGTGATGGAGGGCGTAGTAGGCATCCTTCTGACCGCCAGGCGGCTGCTTGACACAGCAGAACTTCGTATTTGTGAGAACATGTGCTTGCCGTACTTACGAACTGCCCTGGTGAAGGTGCCTCCAGATTTGGCGTAGGCGGGGAGAACATCATCAAGAACTTTCTTGACATTTGTGTAGTCTTTCTTGGAGTTACGGTTCGGGTCTAAATACGTGGCCATGGAATATTTCGGGCTTAAGAGGATGAGTGTGCAATGTGTGTCACTGCACAGAACACGGAATGTTAGAAAAAAAAAGAACGAACGAAATCTAAGAAATCATATGTTACGGGGTGGTTAAGGGATGACTTACTTGAGAAAGTAAGCCACAAGGAAGTTATCCTTATCTGGGTTTGCCAGAATGACGCCTTCGAGGTGTGAACTCGCAACTTGGCGATCCCCAGCGCTGCTCAAGTGCTTGGCACGCATGTAGAAGGGGTCGACTATCACGATGTCCGGGGTCTTGTCTCTAATGATCCGCATCTCCATACTCAGCAAAAACAGCCGAACGAAGGTGTAGTGCAGCGGATGAAGGTTAAACATAGCAAAGATGTCATCAAACCGCAGGACGATCGTACCCCCGATGTCGCCATCCACAAAGCCCTTGCCCTCTGGCACCTTGGCCACGAAAACCGGGTATGCCACATCCTTCTCTCTGAGACGCCGCTTCTCCAAAGAAAGAACACTGTCGTGCAGACTCCGCATAGCACCGGTTGCAGCATTCAGCATATTTGGCGGTAGCATCGCCCTACCCGCCACATGCACCCTCCTCGAGATATCCTTAGGTGAAGGTGGCCCGTCCTGAGCACGGATCAAACTCGGTGCCGGCTGGCTCGCACCGGCGCCCTTGTTAGTCTTTCGTTTCCATCCCTTCTTCTTGATCTCCTGTAATGGGATCGAGTTCTGCTCACAGACCGCCTTCTTGAGCGTGTTGGGGCTGATAGTATTTCGCACCTCAGCTATCTGAGGCTCGGTGAAGGCGGGAGCTGGAGGCGTGTCCTGAGAACTGAATGCCAGACGACGCCTATTGCAATTGGATTTCTCCGCCGTACCAGCTAGATCGCGGTCGTCTTGGTTGGGTTCTTGAGAAAGAGGCCCGCAGAACTCGTCAGCGTACCCATGTTCGGCAAAGTACTTATCAACTTTGATAAATGTACCGTCATCGTTGTCGTCGCCGTCCGGATCCTGTGCCATAGGGCTGTCCGGATCCTGTGCCATAGGGATGTCCGGCAGGTCCGGTAGTGTTGCGGCATTCTTGCCATGGCTTGGCGCCGGCACGATTGGCGGTCTTGTCTGTGGGGTGGTGTGCCCGGCCCCCAAACGAATCTGGCTCTTCGGCCAAAGCAGGGGCCAGTTTACGCAGGTGCTGAGGGTCATCTCATCTTCTTCGTCGGCCCCAGCGGGTCGAATCGGAGGTAACAGCTCGTCGCAGCCTGGCAGCACCCGAACCACTTCAACCCTATACATTGTGGGTGGCATCGGATTACCGTGGAACATGGGGTTGCCCGGTTGAACGATTCTGCCCTTGGCGACATCGACCAACTCGATGCCCACGAAGTGCAGAAGAGTGCAAGGAACGTCAGCGGTGCCCTGCGAAAACATGTACAGGGCGTCAGGGATGCCCAGTCAAAGGCAAGGAGATGAAGTCATCGGCCGAGAGGCTTGGTTACCGTGATGCCGTCGAGCTCGGCTAATGTCGAGGCACCGCCAACGGCGGGCATGCAACTGACGGAGGGGGCGCTTGCTGGCGAGGTGCCGGCCGGCGTACACCCAGGTGCATTAAGCTCCAATGCCTGTGCCGGCGCTGGAGACACGAATACCGCCTCCGCCGGAGACACCAATGGCGCCGCCGCCGGAGACACCAATGGCGCCGCCTGCGTGCTGTGCGAGTTGCTGGCCGTGAAGCTGGGAACCGGGGGAGGCCCCTGTTGGCCGCCCGCAATCCACGTCGTCAGCCCATGAACCAACGTAGGCACCATGGCGTTGAGCGTCGTTCCAAGTTGTTGTTGCACTTGCTCTTGGACAAGCTCCGGAATCCGCGCCACTTGTGCCTTGAGTTCTTCAACCTCGCGCGTCTGGCTTTCCGAGCTGGTCTTTTTCTCCTTCCGCACACCAGCGGTATAGTATGACCCCCATTTTGTGGACAAGCCTTTGCCGGCCACACGACCAGCTGATGTCGGCTTAGTGAGCTTATCCTTGTTTTTCATTACGTTCAACGCCCTATTTAAAGGGGTGTCAAAAGGGAAGCTCTTAGACGACCCCGCGTTACTGCTTTCAGTGTCCTGCGAAAGGAACGTGAACCATTTAGAAATATTGGGGATTAATTAGAGTGCAACCATATGGAGCTAATTACGCGGGGGTGTATTCCTTACCAGAAGAAGCTCAAGCGCCCTGGTCTTCGGATCCGTGGTAAGCTCCTTTGTTATCGGGTCCTCCTTGTACCGGGCCCTGACATAGTTCTTGGTCTGCTTGTCACCGCTGTATTTCTCGAAGCGGGGCGGTAGGCCTTGCTCGGCACGCTTCGTGTCCTCCTTGTCCCATATAGGCTCCGCCACTCTGTAACCGCCGGGACCGAGTTTGTGTTCCCCTAAGTTCAACTCCCGCATTTCTTTCCCCCACTGACTTGATTCAGAGGTTGCACTGCTCTCGCACGTGATCTTGAACTCCTTGTACTCATCTTCGCTCATCAAAGGATATTTCGCCTTGATATTCTCATAACTATCACCTTTATCAATCATTCTCTTCACCGCGCTTTTCCAAGTAGACAGGGCCGTGCTCATCTTCGTGAGGGCGGCACTGTTCACTTTATTCCCTGAGAGGCGTGTGTTTTCAAATTCGGCGGGGAACTTGTATCGTTCGTGCAACTTCGTGAAGAGGAGGTTGCGCAAATTTCCTCGGTCCTTATGCCTAAGGTTCTCGGTGTTGATCGAGACGGTGCTCCGGAGAATGCACCTGAGCTAAAGCGAGTACCTCTTGACTATATGTTTGGGCTCCGTTGGATTCCCGTCGGAGTCCACTTGAGTGAATTCCTCCTTGAGGGTGCGGGGCGCATTCGGGCGCCGGTCCTTCCTTTGCTTCTTCGGTTGGCTGCCATCTGTGTGTGCGCCGCCATCATCAGTGGTGGCATCCTCGGCGGCACCATCAGTGGTGTCATCCCCGACGCCACTAGGGGTTGTGTAATCAGGATCGATGTCTTCCGCGGCATCCTCATAGCGGTGAGGTTGTTCCTCCATCTACCGGGACAGCTCCCAGAATTGCTTGCCGCCCGAACCACCGGCCTCATCGTTGTGGGCCATGTTTCGCTCTAAATAGGAAAAAAGTTTTGTCAAAAAGTTGGTTATTGTCACGGAACATGATCATGGTCTCATCATTTAGGGTTTGTCGACACCGAGGCACCCTAAAAGCCTAAGCTTTCATCATTTAGCGTTTGTCAACGCCGAGGCACCCTAAAAGCCTAAGCGTACATCATTTAGGTTCTCATCGACACCGAGGCATCCGGGGCAGCCAAGTTAAGTTTTCATCATTTAGGGTTTATCGATGCCGAGGCACCCTAGGTTGAGCCTAATCACTAGGCACTAATCACTTGGCTCTATTGCCACCTATGTTGGGTTTATCATCTAGGGTTTATCGATGCTAAGGAGAATTCTAAGTTGGGCCTAATCACTTGGCTCTATTACCACCTATGGTTTAATGTAGGAAGAATAAAGGGGCAGTTGATCCTACTTAATTAAGTACTAAGATACCCCGGCCCATGCATTATCGCAAGTACCCCATATGTCCTATTTTTAACAAAGTCATGCTAAAATTCACAGAAAATTTTAGCATGACCTTTGCTGAAAATAGGACATATGGAGTACCCGAATTTGCCAGAACGGAAGTTAATCGACATTCCGGCAAACTCAAGGGCCTCTCGGGGTACCTGCAAATTCATCACGACACGATGGTCGGAGACAAAACCCAGCAAACTAGCACCACAATGTGCCTCTACTTTCATATGGATGAAAAGGCCACAGACCATATGGTCCTCTGCTTTCATATGGACAAAAATCAGCTCAACTTATGTGAGCTTCCATTCCAGATCTAATAGCAGCAAGTTGTTCACTTGTAGCTCAACTTATGTGAGCTGCCTTCAAGAAAAGAAATCTGCAGTGGCACATCTTCTCTCTGAATACATTGGCAAGAAACAAAACAACACCTAGTACCATCCATCTGCTATGGCCGTATCATGCAGTTTAACTAAGCACTAACAGGTAATTATATAACAGAAAACTTGGCGTGTACGTGTCACTTAGCTTGGGCAAGCAACATACCTCGTCCTCTTGGTTAGTCCAAACAAGCTGTATGATGAGCCTCAACTCACCACCTGCACATTTTACAGCACCCATGAAATAAAAAACTAAACATAATTGTCAACCAACAAAACCAAAACACAAACAGGACTTCAAATTTTCATGATCAGGAAGAAAACAGGGTTTTCAACTACTATATTCAGTTTCATGGCATCAGTTGAACAGTTGAAAAAGAACAAGCTTCATTTAAATATCTTGCTGCTAACAAACATAACTAATGTCAGTACTCAAAAAATAGAGTGACCACACAGGGAGCAAACAAACTATTCACTTTTTATTTCTTCAGAATTGGACCAGACAGAGAACAACTCCTTGGAAGCAAACTTATATGAAAAGGTTCAGCAACTTGAAACGTAACTCTTATATGAAAATCTTCTGTATGATCAAGTAAGCAGAGCACATGTATATACCTGTATCACTGTCTTGGAGCCAACAAACACCTCAATTTTTCTCCAACCGTGATCGAACCTGATCGCCTATGCTTCTTCTTTCACTCTCCTGCATAAAGTTATTGTTACTACCTGGGAGGGATTATATGCTTGTTTACCACTACTAATACCATTTTTAATATAATCTTCATTCTCCTACTATTTCTTTTCTTACAAGTGTTGATGCCATAGTGTCTCAGGTTCTTCCTAGTTAAAACATGTGATTTTGAGAAGGAATTTGCCCAATTTTCGCAGGGAGACAAAACTTAGCTAAAAATTTGATATAACAAGTAGTCCATGAAATTATATTTCCTCTAGGCAAAGTAGAAGATATTATTTTGTTTTTCCTCTAAGGTAAAGGAAATAGCCATCACTTTGAAGTGTCTAATAGATGAAATAATGCATGAGTTAGAAAGATATGTGCAAGTGTCTGAAGGCATCCTGTGAAGCAGAGCTTCCAAATTGATCTTCTTGAAACATTGTTACTAAGTAAGGCTTAATTTCATATTTCTGCAAACTAAGGTAAACCAATTATTACATGCATAAATTTCTCATTTGGAGAAGCCAAGTATCAAAGGTTTCGAACCATGAGAATTTATTGCATTTTTCGGTGACAACACGGCTAGGAAAAAAGACTCTGATACAGAGACTAATGACGCGATGCCCCCCTCCCTTAGAGGCATTATCACAAACACCTATCAAGCACAATCATTTCACATGTAAACTTGAGCATGCTCTGGAAAAATCATGCAGCAAGCAAAAAATTGAACAGAGGATGCAAGAGGAAGGAGGGAGGGGGATGAGGGAAGAGGGAGGAAGGATGAAGGAGTGGTGGCTACCTGCCTACGGACTGGTCGCCGGCGTAGCTCCGGGCGGCAGCGTTGCTGGGCAGGAGCGCCTGCTCTAGGGAGGGGGGCGCCGCTGGTGGAAGCGGCTGCTTGATGGGGGGAGGCGCTGCTGGGGTCCTGTACCGGAGGCGGGGCAACGAAGGGTTCGGCCGGCTGGGCGCGCCGCGGCGGCGGGCC